>NC_079196.1:207354438-207485321 GCF_029499605.1 Hyla sarda
CAGCGCGCCCGGACAGCCGTTGGCTGTCCGGGCGCGCTGGGAGTTGTAGTTTTGCAACAGCTGGAGGCGTCCTGCTTGGGAATTACTGAGTTAAACATTGCCATGAGTTCCATTCACTGACAGGAATTCACTTATCTCCCAGACCTCTTAAATAAGGTATTTTTTTGTGAAGACCACTTCATTTTTTTTTGTTCTTTTGCGCAATTTTACGTAGTCCTCTCAAAAAACAATAGTTGTATGCCCATAGTTGTAAAGGCATTTAAACCGACAGCTACAGACACTGCTATATGAGGCCTAGCCATTGATTTACACAGCAACATATGCCTCTCGTAGATAACAATGCACAATGCTGCAGCCCTGTAGGTGTCATTCGCAGCCATACAAACAGGCCCTGTGTGTGTCAGACACATACACGCGGTAGGAGCGACACCGCAGACCGGCCTCGTCACATGTGTGCCGCCACATATGTATATATATATATACACACACATGGAAATTCAGATTTTCCAGGATACAACAATAAGGCTCTCTGTCACCATGTCATTCAATGCGAGCGACAATACACCCCCAGTAAGGCGTGTTTTAAAGAACAATAAAGGAAGGGGGGGGGGGGGTCAAATTAACCATTTCTTCACTGGCCCTAGACGAAATTTAGAACGGGCAGACGGAGACTGCAATACCCTTTTAATGTAATGTTGGGGGGGGGGGGACTTTATTGCGGGAGTAACGCTCTGCAGGCCTCCGACAAGCCAGCGTGGCTTACAGGAAAAAGTGATGGTCTGCAGTTGCTGGGCAGAAAAGTGTGAAGGTGGCGATATTCCTTTAGGCTTTGCAAAATAAATAAATAAATAAATATATATATATATATATATATATATATAATAAATAATTTACCTAATGGGCCAAGTTGTGGCTTGAGGCATGCAAAGGGTTAACTTGGCTAAAAATTGGGCACGTAGTGTCGGGTCAGAGATGAGTACAATGTTTTTTTTGGGAAGATTGAATTATGGAGGTGTCCTATAATAGGGTGTTCACTATCTTGACATATATATATATATATATATATATATACACTAGTGTTGGGGTGATAAGCGGGCACCCCGGTTTGGAATGTAAGGTAATGTATAGGTAGAGGGCTTTCTTACCTGTAAGGAGTAGTATTCAGATTGTAAGTGAGAGCCCTCCCCCGTCTTCTCTCATCCCGTCGTGTCCCGGAGAGTCTTCTGTACTGGTGTGAATGGTCCGCTCACACATCAGACCAGTGCATCCCAGATCTGCCCTCCTGTCCCTTCCATAGGCTGGGCCTGTCCTAACCGTCCCCCCCTGTACACAGAGCCAGTGATACAGCAAGGCAGCCCGCCGTCTACCTGCACGATCTGTATTCACCACCATCTATTCCTCTGCCTGTCTGAATTCTCCCAAGACAGTGCCTGGAGTCTGACAAGTCGCTATTCTTCACTATATCCTATATCTATATTGGCCACTGGTCCATATCCTATATCCCTGCCCTCAGCTCTTTCACTTGTGTCCCCGTCCTATCCCGTCTCCTTTGTCCGTATCCTATATCCCCGTCCTATCCCGTCTCCTTTGTCCGTATCCTATATCCCCGTCCTTTCCCGTATCCTATATCCCCGTCCTATCCCGTCTCCTTTGTCCGTATCCTATATCCCGGTCCTTTCCCGTATCCTATATCCCAGTATTTGTATACACTCCAGTGTCGGTATGTGATCTCCAACTATTTACCTCCTAGGTGCCCGTCCTTCTCAGTGACCGTCCCCTATATCCTGGTCTTCCTCACCCTGTATCCCCGTCCTCCTCCTGTATATGCTCTGTCCGCTCCCCTCCGCCGTCTCTCTTTTGTCGTTCTCCAGCCTGTGTCTCGGTTTCCCTTGTTCTTCCCTTATCCTTCTTTCTCTGTCTCTTCTCTGTGACAGTCTCTCTCCTCCCTGTTTATCCTCTCTGCCTCCCCCCTCCCCCTGTGCTGTATCCAGTCTTTCTCTTCCGATCTCCCCCCTTCCTCTGCTGTCTACCCTTCTCCTCTATGTCCACATCTCTCTCTGTCCTGTGATAACCTTGTGTCCCTCTCGCTGACACTCTAATTAACCCCCTAAGTCCCCTCCCAATTCCTCCTATTAACCCACATTCTGTATTGCCCCCATTCTGTATACCTGTCCCCAGCTCACCTGTATACCCTCCTAGCTGCTTTCTATTACCCCCACCCCCTCTATCCCTATCTCCATTGTTGGGGCACGCTCTTCCTATTCTTCACGTACATTATTATTCGGCCCCCCCCCCCCCATTATTTTATTCCATTGGCACCCCAATAGCCGTTTCTTTTCTGTATCACGTGACCGGCAGCAGCTGGGTCCTAGAGGCTGGATGTTGGTTTCTAGGTCAGCTGGGAGGGGGGGCGATGAGAGTGCGCTGTCTCTTTAACAGCAGGTGTTTTTTTGGCTTCCCTTAACTCATTCAGCACCTTTAAAGGGACCATGCATGGCAAATAAAGAGCCGGCGCCTCTCAGGATCATCACCCCCATCCCCATATACAAACCTATGTTTTACATACGAGCGTCCGCGATAACAACATAAAGCATAGATGGCCGTATTATGTACTGCACAGCGGCGCTCCTGTCTGACATTGTACATGAGCCTATTGTACGCTTCATTTGCGCCTTTGTGTTTGCCCGTCTGAGCTCACTTGTCTGGTACCCCCCCCCCCCCCCTTTTGTGTGTGTTCCTTTAAAGCTGGACATAGACATTACATAGCCCTTGGCTGAATTATAACTTGGCCGATCGGCTTATCTGAATGTGCATGTTATTTTAGGAGGAAAAAGGGGGGTAGGTTAACGGCTATTCGCCACCATGACGCCGCTTAAGGCGCAATTCACATCATAATTTTCACATCTGTTGAACGTATAGTTAAAATGGATGGCTTACGATCGGATGGAAGAATCGGAGGCCTATAAAAAAATCAGATCTGTCACATGACCGATTTATTTAAATAAAATTCGTATACGTTTTTATCTTTGTTTCCCAACCAGCTGTTGCAAAACTACAATTTCCAGCATGCCCGGACAGCCGAAGGCTGTCCGGGCATGCTGGGAGTTGTAGTTTTGCAACAGGTGGAGGCACTTTGGTTGGGGAACACTGTTCTACATTATTCCTACTTCGCATTAAATTATAATAAATGAATAAACAAATAAATCAGATGAAAATGAGAGAATGATACAATTCAATGCGATTCAGTAATGATAAACAAATCGCATACGATTTATTTAGTTTTTTACGAAAAATCACAGGACGGAAAAAAAACACGAGTTCCACTCAAAAAACATAAATAAATAAATAAAACATAGACGGATCAAAAGTGGAGTAGAAGCAAATCCCCATAGCGAATCTCTCCTGCTCAGGACAGTTCATGACACGGACAGAGGTGGCAGCAGAGAGCACTGTGGTCAGACTGGAAAGAACTACACAACTTCCTCTGGAGTATACAGCAGCTGATAAGTACTGGAAGGGTTAAGACTTTCATATAGAAGTAATTTACAAATCTGTTTAACTTTCTGTATTGGAAAAAAAAAAGTATATAATAATAATAATAATTTCAAAGCAGTACCCCTTTATCATCCCTCCAAGAAGAAGCTCTTCTAACATTGTGACATTAGGGTTGACTACTTTAGAAAGCAACCCCCCCCCCCCCCCCAAAAACAAAAAAAACAAAAAAAAAAAAAAACAACCTGATCTCTATGCCATTCCGATCGGCTGTTGTGATTTAAGGAAAAGAAGCAACAGCATCCCCACAGGACAAATGAGGCATTACACAATTTTAATTGAAATGAATGGGGACGTGGACGTGCTGGGTCCTCCAGAGCAAGAGAGACGTGCTGGGTCCTCTAGAGCAAGAGAGACTCTCTGTAACTGCTGGATGCCCCGGCTAATGGAAAAAGTTCCCCCCTTTTATTATATTATATATTAATGATTATTATTTAGGACCCCCTTTATTGTTATATTTATATAATAATATTATATATTATTTATTATTGTTTTTGTTGTTAGGTCCCCCTTTATTGTTATATTGTTATATATATATATTAATATTATATATTAGTTGTTGTATTATTATATATTAATTACTTATTTATAACATAGGATCCCCTTTATTGTTATATTACTATTTTTATATAATAATAATATTATATTTATATATATATATAATATTATTATTATTTTTATTATATAGGACCCCCTTATTGTTATATTGTTATATATAATAATATAACATAATATTTATTATTATTATTATTGTTGTTGTTGGGACCCCCTTTATTGTTATATATAATAATATATATTAGTTGTTGTACTTCTTTATAATATAGGGTCCCCTTTATTATATTACTATTTTTATATAATATATATATATATATATATATATATATATAATATTATTATTATTATTTTTTATTATATAAGACCCCCTTATTGTTATATATAATAATATGATATATTAGTTGTTGTATTATTACATATGAATTACTTATTTATAATATAGGATCCCCTTTATTGTTATATTACTATTTTTATATATTATATATATAATATTATTATTTTTATTATATACCCCTTTATTGTTATATATAATAATATTATATATTATTTACTATTGTTGTTTGGTCCCCCTTTAGTGTTAAATATAATAATATATAATAGTTGTTGTTGTTGTACTTATTTATAATATAGGATCCCCTTTATTATATTACTATTTTTATATATTATATATATATATATATATATATATATAAAATATTATTATTATTATTATTATTTTTATTATATAGGACCCCCTTATTGTTGTATTGTTATATATAATAATATTATATATTATTTATTATTGTTGTTGTCGTTGCGATCCCCTTTATTGTTATATATAATAATATTATATATTAGTAGTTGTTTTATTATATATTAATTACTTTATTGTTATTTTACTATTTTTATATATTATATATATATTATTATTATTTTTATATTCTTTTAGATTACAATTAATCATCATAATAGAGGTTTTCTAAACCACATAATCCCTTTTGGGGTGTGGAGCAGTGTTTTCCAACCAGGGTGCCTTCAGCTGTTGCAAAACTACAACTCCCAGCATGCCCGGACAGCCTTCGGCTGTCCGGGCATGCTGGAAGTTGTAGTTTTCCAACAGCTGGAGGTTCACAAACACTGATACACTCGTATGTCCAAGGGTCTTCATCTTCAAGGAACGCCGGATTGTTAATGTATAAATGAGGTGTCCCGCCATGACAGATTCTTTTAACAATCACAGAAATTACAAGAGAATAAGAACAGATAGTAGGAGTGTCATCTGTCATGTACCGTGCAGCTGCTCTGGAAAGAAAACCGGAGACACTTCCAAGGAAATAGATTTCTAGGGAACCATCTTTGACAACAGACGTGCAGAAAGAAAAAGGGCCGTGTGGTTCTGAATGGACTTACAGGAATACGACATATACACAGTGTGGCCATACGTACGTGAACCCCAGAACATCACCTTTTTATGTAATTGAACCGCTCTACTATGTCTTGGAACATAACTACAGGTGTGATGTCAAACACAAGAATAGGAGTGCCTGATATTGGAACAGATATAATACACAGTGATGTCACAGTACAGGGATAATATACACAGTGATGTCACAGTACAGGGATAATACACACAGTGATGTCACAGTACAGGGATAATACACACAGTGATGTCACAGTACAGGGGTAATACACACAGTGATGTCACAGTACAGGGATAATACACACAGTGATGTCACAGTACAGGGATAATACACACAGTGATGTCACAGTACAGGGATAATACACACAGTGATGTCACAGTACAGGGATAATACACACAGTGATGTCACAGTACAGGGATAATACACACAGTGATGTCACAGTACAGGGATAATACACACAGTGATGTCACAGTACAGGGATAATATACACAGTGATGTCACAGTACAGGGATAATACACAGTGATGTCACAGTACAGGGATAATACACACAGTGATGTCACAGTACAGGGATAATACACACAGTGATGTCACAGTACAGGGATAATATACACAGTGATGTCACAGTACAGAGATAATATACAGTGATGTCACAGTACAGGGATAATACTCACAGTGATGTCACAGTACAGGGATAATACACACAGTGATGTCACAGTACAGGGATAATACACACAGTGATGTCACAGTACAGGGATAATACACACAGTGATGTCACAGTACAGGGATAATACACACAGTGATGTCACAGTACAGGGATAATACACACAGTGATGTCACAGTACAGGGATAATACACACAGTGATGTCACAGTACAGGGATAATACACACAGTGATGTCACAGTACAGAGATAATACACACAGTGATGTCACAGTACAGAGATAATACACACAGTGATGTCACAGTACAGAGATAATATACACAGTGATGTCACAGCACAGGGATAATATACACAGTGATGTCACAGCACAGGGATAATACACAGTGATGTCACAGTACAGGGATAATACACAGTGATGTCACAGTACAGGGATAATATACATAGTGATGTCACAGTACAGGGATAATATACACAGTGATGTCACAGTACAGGGATAATACACAGTGATGTCACAGTACAGGGTTAATAAACACAGTGATGTCACAGTACAGACATAATATACAGTGATGTCACAGTACAGGGATAATATACACAGTGATGTCACAGTACAGACATAATATACAGTGATGTCAAAGTACAGGGATAATACACACAGTGATGTCACAGTACAGGAATAATACACAGTGATGTCACAGTACAGGGATAATATACACAGTGATGTCACAGTACAGGGATAATATACACAGTGATGTCACAGTACAGGGATAATATACACAGTGATGTCACAGTACAGGGATAATACAGACAGTGATGTCACAGTACAGGGATAATATACACAGTGATGTCACAGTACAGGGATAATATACACAGTGATGTCACAGTACAGGGATAATATACACAGTGATGTCACAGTACAGGGATAATACACAGTGATGTCACAGTACAGGGATAATATACACAGTGATGTCACAGTACAGGGATAATACACACAGTGATGTCACAGTACAGGGATAATACACACAGTGATGTCACAGTACAGGGATAATATACACAGTGATATCACAGTACAGGGTTAATAAACACAGTGATGTCACAGTACAGGGATAATATACACAGTGATGTCACAGTACAGGGATAATATACACAGTGATGTCACAGTACAGGGTTAATAAACACAGTGATGTCACAGTACAGGGATAATATACACAGTGATGTCACAGTACAGGGATAATACACAGTGATGTCACAGTACAGGGATAATATACACAGTGATGTCACAGTACAGGGATAATACACAGTGATGTCACAGTACAGGGATAATACACAGTGATGTCACAGTACAGGGATAATATACACAGTGATGTCACAGTACAGAGATAATATACAGTGATGTCACAATACAGGGATAATATACATTGATGTCACAGTACAGGGATAATATACACAGTGATGTCACAGTACAGGGATAAAACACACAGTGATGTCACAGTACAGGGATAATATACACAGTGATGTCACAATACAGGGATAATACACAGTGATGTCACAGTACAGGGATAATACACACAGTGATGTCACAGTACAGGGATAATATACACAGTGATGTCACAGTACAGAGATAATATACAGTGATGTCACAGTACAGGGATAATATACACAGTGATATCACAGTACAGGGATAATATACTTAGTGATGTCACAGTACAGGGATAATACACAGTGATGTCACAGTACAGGGATAATATACACAGTGATGTCACAGTACAGGGATAATATACACAGTGGTGTCACAGTACAGGGATAATATACAGTGATGTCACAGTACAGGGATAATATACACAGTGATGTCACAGTACAAGGTTAATAAACACAGTGATGTCACAGTGCAGGGATAATACACACAGTGATGTCACAGTACAGGGATAATACACACAGTGATGTCACAGTACAGGGATAATATACACAGTGATGTCACAGTACAAGGTTAATAAACACAGTGATGTCACAGTGCAGGGATAATATACACAGTGATGTCACAGTACAGAGATAATATACAGTGATGTCACAGTACAGGAATAATACACACAGTGATGTCACAGTACAGGGAATATCTATCTATCTATCTATCTCATATCTATCTATCTCATATCTATCTATCTTTCTCATATCTATCCATCTATCCATCTCATATCTATCCATCTATCCATCTCATATCTATCTATCTATCCATCTATCTATCACCTCTATATTCTATATGTCGGTATAAGTAGCAGTGATCTATTCTCGTCTTTTCAGAACATGGCTGGGAGGTTAATGATGAGCTCTAACACAAATCTGGAACAAAAGTAGAACTGATTCATTTTAATATCTTGCAGAAAATATGAATGACCTTTAAACAAGTTCGGAGCACAGATGTCACAGATTTCATTCATTCGAGCCTCCAAATATGACGGCCGTAGCCAAAAAAGATGTCGATTTTTTTCCAGGCATCCAACACAACATTAGACACATCGTGTACTAACACTATGGAGTGAGCTCATAAAGTAGCTGCGGAAATAATATCCTTTTTTTGCCTTGTCAAGATATGACAATGATGCAAAACTACAACTCCCAGCATGCCCAGGCAGCCGAAGGTTTTGCAATAGCTGGAGGTCCATAGTTTGGAGACCACTTTGGCTCATTAAAAGCCATCCAGTGTATATATATATATATATATATATATATATATATATATATACCCTACTTTGTATTAAATATAGCTAATTTACTTCTTCCGGTGCTAATTACACCAGAGGTGGCATCTCTTTATACAGCAGCGCACGAAGCCGTCGTGTTGGCCGGAACACACGAGCTCTATTTTCCGTCCCTATTGTGCTGTTTAAGGTAAAGAACACGGTGGAAAAATGAACAAGTAAAAATAGATACACGAGACACAAAGTCTTGGGACATTCCTCAAGTGTATGCCACATGGCTGATTGCAACGAAGAAAAAAAAGAATAGGGTGACGCATACGGGCAATCACCGGCTCCGGTGTCCGCCTGTGGGAACGCGTTAGCCATGGCGTTGATTGCTCGGGTACAATGGGTGGGGGAGAAAATAAGAGACCTATTTCTAACCTGCCTGACAATCATCCGCTCAATCACCACCACAGAAGTGAAGAGAACTTTAAAAGGGTTATTCCTGGAAGAACTGCTGAAGGAGGCTATAGTGTTGCTCATCATAATCTTCCTGTTCACACTACAGAGATGGCACATTTCAGAGCAGTCCTAGTGCCAGCATGTTTAGTGGGCACCCTCTCCATACAGAATCTCCAAATGAAATATCTCCGGGCGGAGATTCTGTAGAGTAAATAAGCCTACAGATTATACATTTAATACTGTATCTTATTATTTACCAGAGATAGTTTTGTTGTTAGTTATAACTGGGCGGAGTGTTTACATATCACTTTCATTTTATGTATCTATAAATGATGCTTGCCCTTTGATGTCATTTGATGTGAGGTCCTCTTTTCACAAGAATACCGATATATGATTTCTGAACTAACCAACTTCTGTGACTAAATTTGATGATGGTATAATAAAATGTATCTGCTAACTAAACATATTAAGGTGTCATTGACATTTCTATATATTCATATCTGACATTCTACCTACTCTATATATTCATATCTGTCATTGATATTCTTTATATATACTCATATATCATGGTGCATTTATATACTCGTTTGGGTTAATCAATCATAATAATTACCTGAATATTCTTATAATGACTGTTATTATATTAGTTTTCAAAAGTTACTAGCACTACTGACATCAAAGAACTCATCTGACTAAATAGTCGAGCCCAGGTAAGATGAATTGCATACTGTATATTTTTGAAAAATTAGAAAGGTAAATTTCTTTGCTATTTTTGTCAACCATAAATCATAGTTCATAAATGAGTTGTGCTAATATTCTTCCAACTATCTATCTATCTATCTATCTATCTATCTATCTATCTATCTCTCATATCTACAATTGTAAAACAAAATAGAGAAAAAGAAACACAGCCGCTCATCCACCATTTGAATTTTGATCTAATTGCTTCTCAGCATAAATTCAAACACTAACAGGTTGTTAGTATACATTTTGATCAAAAAATACAAGCCCACTCGCCATGTCAAAGCCACCTATTTAGAGTGGGTCCCTAACCCAACATTATCATAGCGCCAGGCGGCGGCCACCACCACCACAAAACCATGCCCACAGGGTGAGCGACCCAGTGACCAGGCAGCCCCACTGCTGCCCGACCAAACCCCTGGCTCCGGGCCACACCCCCCCATAGACAACGCATCACAGCAACAATGATTGCCGCAGTGCAACCACACCAATGTGAATACCTACCAAGTGCTCTCTGCCAGAGGGCTGAGAGAATGCTAGGAGCAAACCCTTATGCAGTCTCCTGCTAATGAAAAACACCTGGGCCGAATGGGTGGAGCAGAGTCCTGGCTATGAAAGAGGGGACAGAATACAATTGTAAAACAAAAATAGAGAAAAAGAAACACAGCCGCTCATCCACAATTTGTAATTTGATCTACTTGTTTCTCGGCATTAATTCAAACACTAACAGGTTGTTAGTATACATTTTGATCCAAAAGGAGCACATGGTAGGTTTCACACTTGTGTGGTTCTCTTTGGCGGGCATTGTTACTGTGATGCTTTGTCGGTGGGGCGGAGTGGCCCAGAGCCAGGGGCTTGGTCGGGCAGCAGTGGGGCTGCCTGGCAACTGGGTCATTCCCCTGGTGGGCTTGGTGTCTCGGAGGCAGTGGTCCCTGCCCGGCGCTACGCCAGTGTCAGGTTAGGGACCCACTCTGACTAGGTGGCCTTGACGTGGCGAGTGGGCTTGCACTTTTGATCAAAATGTATAATAACAACCTGTTTTTGAAATTATGCTGAGAAGCAAATAGATCAAAATACAAATGGTGGATGTGCGGCTGTGTGTCTCTATTTTTGTTGTCTACCTCATATCTATCTATCTCATACCTATCTATCTATCTATCTCATATCTATCTATCTATCTCATATCTATCTATCTCATATCTATCTATCTATCTATCTCATACCTATCTATCTCATACCTTTCTATCTCATATCTATCTATCTCATACCTATCTATCTATCTCATATCTATCTATCTCATATCTATCTATCTCATATCTATCTATCTATCTATCTCATATCTATCTATCTATCTATCTATCTATCTCATATCTATCTACCTCATATCTATCTATCTCATATTTATCTCATACCTATCTATCTATCTCATATCTATCTATCTATCTATCTCATATCTATCTCATATCTATCTATCTCATACCTATCTATCTATCTATCTCATATCTATCTATCTATCTATGTATCTCATATCTATATCATATCTATCTCATATCTATCTATCTATCTCATATCTATCTATCTCATATCTATCTCATATCTATCTATCTCCTATCTATCTATCTCATACCTATCTATCTCATACCTATCTATCTATCTATCTCATACCTATCTATCTATCTCATATCTATATCATATCTATCTCATATCTATCTATCTATCTCATACCTATCTATCTATCTCATATCTATATCATATCTATCTCATACCTATTTATCTATCTTATATCTATCTATCTCATATCTATCTCATACCTATCTATCTATCTCATATCTATCTATCTCATACCTATCTATCTATCTATCTATCTCATATCTATCTATCTATCTATCTCATATCTATATCATATCTATCTCATATCTATCAATCTATCTATCTCATATCTATCTATCTCATATCTATCTCATACCTATTTATCTATCTTATATCTATCTATCTCATATCTATCTCATACCTATCTATCTATCTCATACCTATCTATCTCATACCTATCTATCTATCTATCTCATACCTATCTATCTATCTATCTATCTCATATCTATCTCATATCTATCTATCTATCTATATAGTCAGGGCTGGATCAAGGTCTGTGGGTGCCCCTAAGTAACAATGGTTGGATTGGGAGAGTAATACTGCCACGATATTATGTTACATAACACCGTCATATAGTACCAAATACATGTCAAAACAAAAAATAACTATGTCCCTAAAAAAGATCACTATAAGGGGGTTGCTATGGTTCCTCATTGTCCATTCCTAGAGGAAGGAGAAATATCAACTACCCACCGTGACCCACAACCCAGTACAGAAATGTCCATTCTGTTAAATAGAGGCCCCTTTAATCCTTAACACTTTATATTTCTGGGCTGTGAATGGGTTGTCTCATTTAATATGAAGTAGGTCCAGCAATCAGATATACGACATGGGTCCAGGTGATCAGCTGCTATGGCCCATCAGCAACCCAAGACCACCAGATCTAGCGCCAGTCCCCATTCTGGGACCACTCCCCTCTATTATGTCCATACTACCGAATAGGACATAGCTTGACAATCTCTTTAAATATTGATAATAAATGAAATAAAAAAATAACTTTTTAATTTTGTGCTGATTCCTTTTCCGACCGCCAAATATTTTTAGTTGTGCGACTCCTACACAATATATATTTTTTTTAACAATGTGAGTTTTTCTTCTACAGGGATGTGTTTTGTCATCTAGGCCTTTTAATTGGGCTTCATCCTACGAAAACCATCCCAAGCCCACGTCCGTTTGTCTATAAAAATAAAAAACCTGAGTGGAGAGGGGGAGGGGGTCAATATTACAAGACGCACATCACAAGTGGTGGCACCTTTATAAATAGGGTGGTGAGGGTGTGATGAGGGAAGATTGAATTAACTCCTTGTGTTCGTGACGCCAGGGCGTGGTTTATCCTCTACACCACCTGAAGGAATACCGCTGGATCCTGGGATAGGCACGGGGGCAATAATGACTCCGACGCCAAGTTACGGAACAACGGAAGCTTTACTGAGTCAGACAGATGTAACAGTCTATACAGATTGGCTAGGCCCAAAGAGGTGACCAGGGACTTCAGAGACCTTAGGGCTTGCTGGGACTTGGATAATTTGGATGCAGGCAACACTGACTTGAGACCGGATGACTTGGACTGACTTGACTATGACAGACTATGACTGACTTCACCCCTTCTGTAGTTTACCAGGCTTTTACTTGACCTGTGGGGTAGTGGACTTGAGAACCCATGGCTGCTGGACTGACTTTAGGCCTCCTCTGGACTCCAGACACACACCTAGGACTTGACCTCACTGCAAATCAGCTACAAGAACATAAGAGCAGAGCTCCAAGAGAGCGAACTAGCGCCACCCAGGGCTTATATGGGGTAGACTCGGAGGGGTCCCTTAGGTCATATGGTCAGTGATACCTCACTGGGTTACAATCACATGACAACAGGTCTTAAAGCTATAACTCATTTTATGTACATTATATGGTATAACATAGGAATTAAGGAAGTAGGTAGAACACAAGTGCAGGGGTGGGGGTTACTTCTGGAACTTCTGGAGCTTCGGCCGGCTCTTCTTCAGCGGTCAGGAGCTGGAATTGGTTCAGGACTTACTGGACTCGGTCGCTGGCATTTGTGCTGGAGACATTGGAGACATGGTCGGCACTCTGGAGACAGGTATGTAGGCTGGAGCCAATGGCGACAGGATTGGGACTGGCGTGTTGACTAATGCTGGTTGAACTAGTCCATGGATGGATGGATCCCCTCACCAGGAACATACTCCCTTGCAGGTCGGACATCTGGAGGAGACGGTGCTGGGAGCACTGGTAGATCTTCTTTGAGACGATTTCGGTGGACGACTTGTGGCTCATACCCAGGCTTCTGTACTTCGTATACATCGGACGACTAGGAGGGGTCCCTTAAGTCACATGGTCAGTGATACCTCACTGGGTTACAATCACATGACAACAGGTCTTAAAGCTATAATACATTTTATGTGCATTATATGGTATAATATATTTAAAGGGGTACTACCGTGGAAAACTTTTTATTTTATTTTAAATCAACTGGTGCCAGAAAGTTAAACAGATTTGTAAATCACTTCTATTAAAAAAATCTTAACCCTTCCAGTACTTTTTAGGGGCTGTATACTAAAGAGAAATCCAAAAAAGAAATTCATTTCCTGTGATGTCCTGACCACAGTGCTCTATGCTGACCTCTGCTGTCCATTTTAGGAACTGTCCAGAGAAGCATATGTTTGCTATGGGGATTTTCTCCAGTTCCTAAAATGGACAGCAGAGGTCAGCAGAGAGCACTGTGGTCATGACATCACAGGAAATGCATTTCTTTTTTTGGATTTCTCTTTAGTATACAGCCCCTAAAAAGTACTGGAAGGATTAAGATTTTTTTAATAGAAGTGATTTACAAATCTGTTTAACTTTTCCACGGTAGTAACCCTTTAAGTGAGTAGGTAGAACACAAGTGTAGGGGGGGGGGGGGGGTAAGGGGACACTGTGTGGAGTCTGCTGGACAGAGCAGCTAGGGTACAGGGGTGCAGCTCCTGTACTGCGTCACCACGGTAAAACTTAAAAAAGTTTGATGTTTGTTCTAGAATTATGTTTAATTTGTTATAATAGTACGAAAAAGGCTGTAATTGGCATTTTCTTTTAAAGGGATTTGTATAATTAGGTTTTGGTTATGAAGCATCAGATGCATGCAGTGATGTAGTGACTTTATCCCTTAGGGCAGTGGTCTTCAACCTGCGGACCTCCAGATGTTTCAAAACTACAACTCCCAGCATGCCCGGACAGCCGATGGCTGTCCGGGCATGCTGGGAGTTGTAGTTTTGCAACATCTGGAGGTCCGCAGGTTGAAGACCACTGCCTTATTCACACGGCAGAATTTCCGCTTGTGGAATTCCGCCTCAAATTAAAGCCCATAGACTTCTATGGGATTCGACACTTCCCATTCACACTTGAATTTCCGCTGGCGGAATTCCGCTGGGAAATGCATTTCCGAGTACGGAGACGGCGCATTTCCGAATGGTCCACGCTGCACGACGTTTGCGGAATGTCCGCCCATCTGAACATAGCCTGAGATTTTTCTTCCCGCACTTTGCTTGCCATGTTTTTTTTGTTTTGTTTTTTTGGTATTAGGTTCTGCTTTCATTTTCCCAAAATAGTGCCACTCCTGCCAATGTGCAGTGTCTGGTATTGCAGTTAACCCTCCATTAAAATCATTACTACTGAAATGCAATACCAGACACAACCACTAGATAACAGTGGCGCTGTTCCAGAAAAAAAAAAAAGAAGAAGAATTTTTTACGGAATTCTGGACTACACCTTTAATTTGCAATTACCAAGACTTCCTGCGGGGCGGTAGGTGATGACAATGACCTTCTTAAATATTTAGTTTCTTAGACTAAAGATTGCGAAAGGCATCACTTTCCAAATTGTCATTGCAAAATGCAGATGTAACATTGGCAATCATCTATGATAACGCAGAGACCTTCGGTGACAGAATTATATTTAGAAAAGTAATTACAGGAGGAGGCGAGCCATCCCACCGCTGACACCCTTAAGGGCATCTTATTACAGGGACCTATGGAAGGATCTCACCAGAAATAAGACTTCTCCTCATTCACTGACAGATTCCTGATATTCCTGACCTTTGTAAATGTCATTAGATGTATGTGATCCTGCTATATTTAACACACACCCTAGGTCAGTGTTTCCCAACCAGGGTGCCCCCAGCTGTTGCAAAACTACAACTCCCAGCATACCAGGACAGCTGAAGGAGTTGTAGTTTTGCAACAGCTGGAGGCGCCTTGGTCGGGAAACACTGGCTTATGTCACACTGCCATCCTTATATTAGACATCACTGTGCATTATCGCTTTACTGTGACATCACTGTTTATTATCTCTGTGCTGTGACATCACTGTGTGTATTATCCCTGTACTGTGACATCACTGTGTATTATCTCTGTACTATGACATCACTGTGTATTATCCCTTTACTGTGACATCACTGTGTATTATCTCTGTACTGTGACATCACTGTGTATATTATGCCTGTACTGTGACATCACTGTGTATATTATCCCTGTACTGTGACATCACTGTGTATATTATCCCTGTACTGTGACATCACTGTGTATATTATCCTGTACTGTGACATGACTGTGTATATTATCCCTGTACTGTGACATCACTGTGTATTATCCCTGTACTGTGACATCACTATGTATATTACCCCTGTACTGTGACATGACTGTGTATATTATCCCTGTACTGTGACATCACTGTGTACATTATCCCTGTACTGTGACATCAATGTGTACATTATCCCTGTACTGTGACATCACTGTGTATATTATCTCTGTACTGTGACATCACTGTGTATATTATCCCTGTACTGTGACATCACTGTGTATATTCTCCCTGTACTGTGACATCACTGTGTATTATCCCTGTACTGTGACATCACTATGTATATTACCCCTGTACTGTGACATGACTGTGTATATTATCCCTGTACTGTGACATCACTGTGTGTATTATCTCTGTACTGTGACATCACTGTGTGTATTATCCCTGTACTGTGACATGACTGTGTGTATTATCCCTGTACTGTGACATCACTGTGTATTATCCCTGTACTGTGACATCACTATGTATATTACCCCTGTACTGTGACATGACTGTGTATATTATCCCTGTACTGTGACATCACTGTGTGTATTATCTCTGTACTGTGACATCACTGTGTGTATTATCCCTGTACTGTGACATCACTGTGTGTATTATCCCTGTACTGTGACATGACTGTGTATATTATCCCTGTACTGTGACATCACTGTGTATTATCCCTGTACTGTGACATCACTATGTATATTACCCCTGTACTGTGACATGACTGTGTATATTATCCCTGTACTGTGACATCACTGTGTACATTATCCCTGTACTGTGACATCAATGTGTACATTATCCCTGTACTGTGACATCACTGTGTATATTATCTCTGTATTGTGACATCACTATGTATATTACCCCTGTACTGTGACATCACTGTGTATATTATCCCTGTACTGTGACATCACTGTGTACATTATCCCTGTACTGTGACATCAATGTGTACATTATCCCTGTACTGTGACATCACTGTGTATATTATCTCTGTACTGTGACATCACTATGTATATTACCCCTGTACTGTGACATCACTGTGTATATTCTCCCTGTACTGTGACATCACTGTGTATTATCCCTGTACTGTGACATCACTATGTATATTACCCCTGTACTGTGACATGACTGTGTATATTATCCCTGTACTGTGACATCACTGTGTGTATTATCTCTGTACTGTGACATCACTGTGTGTATTATCCCTGTACTGTGACATGACTGTGTGTATTATCCCTGTACTGTGACATCACTGTGTATATTATCCCTGTACTGTGACATCACTGTGTGTATTATCTCTGTACTATGACATCACTGTGTGTATTATCTCTGTACTGTGACATCACTGTGTGTATTATCTCTGTACTGTGACATCACTGTGTGTATTATCCCTGTACTGTGACATCACTGTGTGTATTATCCCTGTACTGTGACATGACTGTGTATATTATCCCTGTACTGTGACATCACTGTGTATATTATCCCTGTACTGTGACATCACTGTGTGTATTATCTCTGTAATGTGACATCACTGTGTGTATTATCCCTGTACTGTGACATGCCTGTGTGTATTATCCCTGTACTCTGACATCACTGTGTGTATTATCCCTGTACTGTGACATCACTGTGTGTATTATCCCTGTACTGTGACATCACTGTGTGTATTATCCCTGTACTGTGACATCACTGTGTATTATCCCTGTACTGTGACATCACTGTGTGTATTATCCCTGTACTGTGACATGACTGTGTATATTATCCCTGTACTGTGACATCACTGTGTATATTATCCCTGTACTGTGACATCACTGTGTATATTATCCCTGTACTGTGACATCACTGTGTGTATTATCCCTGTACTGTGACATCACTGTGTGTATTATCCCTGTACTGTGACATCACTGTGTGAATTATCCCTGTACTGTGACATCACTGTGTGTATTATCCCTGTACTGTGACATCACTGTGTGTATTATCCCTGTACTGTAACATCTCTCTGTATATTATGCCTGTACTGTGACATCACTGTGTGTATTATCCTGTACTGTGACATCACTGTGTATATTATCCCTGTACTGTGACATCACTGTGTATATTATCCCTGTACTGTGACATCACTGTGTGTATTATCCCTGTACTGTGACATCACTGTGTGTATTATCCCTGTACTGTGACATCACTGTGTGTATTATCCCTGTACTGTGACATCACTGTACATATTATCCCTGTACTGTGACATCACTGTGTGTATTATCCCTGTAATGTGACATCACTGTGTATATTATATCTGTACTGTAACATCACTGTGTGTATTATCCCTGTACTGTGACATCACTGTGTGTATTATCCCTGTACTGTGACATCACTGTATGTATTATCCCTGTACTGTGACATCACTGTGTATATTATCCCTGTACTGTGACATCACTGTGTGTATTATCCCTGTACTGTGACATCACTGTATGTATTATCCCTGTACTGTGACATCACTGTGTGTATTATCCCTGTACTGTGACATCACTGTGTGTATTATTCCTGTACTGTGACATCACTGTGTGTATTATCCCTGTACTGTGACATCACTGTGTGTATTATCCCTGTACTGTGACATCACTGTGTGTATTATCCCTGTACTGTGACATCACTGTGTGTATTATTCCTGTACTGTGACATCACTGTGTGTATTATCCCTGTACTGTGACATCACTGTGTGTATTATCCCTGTACTGTGACATCACTGTGTATTATCCCTGTACTGTGACATCACTGTGTATTATCCCTGTACTGTGACATCACTGTGTGTATTATCTCTGTACTGTGACATCACTATGTATTATCCCTGTACTGTGACATCACTGTGTATTATCCCTGTACTGTGACATCACTGTGTGTATTATCTCTGTACTGTGACATCACTGTATATTATCTCTGTACTGTGACATCACTGTGTGTATTATCCCTGTACTGTGACATCACTGTGTATATTATCCCTGTACTGTGACATCACTGTGTATTATCTCTGTACTGTGACATCACTGTGTATATTATCCCTGTACTGTGACATCACTGTGTATATTATCCCTGTACTGTGACATCACTGTGTATATTATCCCTGTACTGTGACATCACTGTGTGTATTATCTCTGTACTGTGACATCACTGTGTATATTATCCCTGTACTGTGACATCACTGTGTATTATCCCTGTACTGTGACATCACTGTGTATTATCCCTGTACTGTGACATCACTGTATGTATTATCCCTGTACTGTGACATCACTGTGTATATTATCCCTGTACTGTGACATCACTGTGTATATTATCTCTGTACTGTGACATCAATGTGTGTATTATCCTGTACTGTGACATCACTGTGTATATTATCCCTGTATTGTGACATCACTGTGTATATTATCCCCGTACTGTGACATCACTGTGTATATTATCCCTGTACTGTGACATCACTGTGTATATTATCTCTGTACTGTGACATCACTGTGTATATTATCCCTGTAATGTGACATCACTGTGTATTATCCCTGTACGGTGACATCACTGTGTATATTATCTCTGTACTATGACATCACTGTGTATATTATCCCTGTACTGTGACATCACTGTGTATTATCTCTGTACTGTGACATCACTGTGTGTATTATCCCTGTACTGTGACATCACTGTGTGTATTATCCTTGTACTGTGACATCACTGTGTGTATTATCCTTGTACTGTGACATCACTGTGTGTATTATCCCTGTACTGTGACATCACTGTGTATTATCTCTGTACTGTGACATCACTTTGTGTATTATCCCTGTACTGTGACATCACTTTGTGTATTATCCCTGTACTGTGACATCACTTTGTGTATTATCTCTGTACTGTGACATCACTGTGTATTATCTCTGTACTGTGACATCACTTTGTGTATTACAGCCTTAGGGATTACAAATAATCATATGCTTTTAATTTTCTGAGCTCGTTGCTTTAAGTGATCCTACAGGAGCGGGTTCCCTATTCCAGGTGTTGCTATGGGACCCCCATGGTTACACATTACACCCCTGGTAACCATGTACAAATATAGCTCCAGACTTGGAAGGTATTGTTACAGCAGCACCCATGTGCACCACAGTGAGGTAACCTTACTGTCCTACCCCACAGCTTGTGTATACTGTGTCACCACGTGCAAGGAAACACCTGGAGCGCTATTAACCTTACAAGACTTCAATGTCATCCATGACACGAGGGGTTACAAGAATGTGCCCATTACTGGGAGAGATTCATCTGCTAAAGCTGTCTGGGCATGCTGGGAGTTGTAGTTTTGTAACAGCTGGAGGAATACTGGTTGGGAAACACTGTCTTAGAGACAAGAAGAATTAATAGTCATACAGCTCCATCTGATTGATCCTAGCATTTATGCACCAGTACAGTATATATTTGGTAGTTGTACACCTCCCCTCCAGCTCTATCTGTATATTGCTGCTGCTATCTCTATGGGATCAGGATATATAGTAGTTATACACCTCCCCTCCAGCTCTATCTGTATATTGCTGCTGCTATCTCTATGGGATCAGGATATATAGTAGTTATACACCTCCCCTCCAGCTCTATCTGTATATTGCTGCTGCTATCTCTATGGGATCAGGATATATAGTAGTTATTCACCTCCCCTCCAGCTCTATCTGTATATTGCTGCTGCTATCTCTATGGGATCAGGATATATAGTAGTTATACACCTCCCCTCCAGCTCTATCTATATACTGCTGCTTTCTCTATGGAATCAGGAGATATAGTAGTTATATACCTCCCCTCCAGCTCCATCTGTATACTGCTGCTATCACTATGGGGATCAGGATATATAGTAGTTATACACCTCCCCTCCAGCTCTATCTGTATATTGCTGCTATCTCTATGGAATCAGGATATATAGTAGTTAATACACCTCCCCTCCAGCTTTATCTGTATACTTCTGCTACTATCTCTATGGGATCAGGATATATAATAGTTATACACCTCCCCATGAGCTCTATCTGTATACTGCTGCTGCTGTCTTTAAGGCATTAAGGATATATAGTAGTTTTTTACCTCCCCTTTAGCTCTATCTGTATACTGCTGCTGCTATCTCTATGGGATCACAATATATAGTAATTATAAACCTCCCCTCACTCAACCCCATGAGTCTAATCAGGTTACCTGGCTGAACTCCGGCATGAATGGTCTAATTAGATGACCAGGTGCAGGGATCAAACACCACACTCTCTCTCTACAAAGCCAAAGGATTCATGGGAAATGTAGACAGCACTAGGAAATCATTTTAGTGATGAAATTGCATCTAATAGAGACAAACTTAGCTAGAACCAGGTACACACAAGAACTTCTACATCATACTCATTATACATAATATTAGCCTATGCTGCACTATGTAAGAAAAAATAAAATTCCCGGAGTGCTTCTTTAGGGGTGTAATCCTGCCTATCTAGTCTCCAGCATAACACCACCCACTAGTGATAATGGAGCATTTCTTCTGGTAAAAGGGGTACTCCCGTGGAAAACTTTTTTTTTTTTTAAATCAACTGGTGCCAGAAAGTTAAACTGATTTGTAAATTACTTCTATTAAAAAATCTTAACCCTTCCAGTACTTATTAGCGGCTGTATACTACAGAGGAAATGCTTTTCTTTTTTGATTTTTCTGATGTCATGACCACAGTGCTCTCTGCTAATCTCTGCTGTCCATTTTAGGAACTGTCCTGGGCAGCATATGTTTGCTATGGGGATTTTCTCCTGTTCTGGACAGTTCCTAAAATGGACAGCAGAGGTCAGCAGAGAGCACTGTGGTAATGACACAAGGGAAATCTAAAAAGAAAAGCATTTCCTCTGTAGTATAGACTTGCATTGAGGGGGCGTGGTCGTGGCGTCACGACCCCTGCAGCCCGCAACCAGCGTTCGGAACAAAAAGTTCCGAACGCTGGGGCAGTGGAGTGTCCCTTTAAGTTCTCTCTCACAATTTTGCATTCCTCATATCCGGCACGCCAAAGATCATATGGACCCTGGAGGTTCTCACAATGGCCTCCGATACCAGTGATTTATTCGCCTCTGTAGTAAATACAAAACTGAAAACAATAAAAATTGACAAACAATTCTGGAACAATTTGGTAAAGAATTATGTCATTTTCTGATGATTAGAAAGTTATGCTCTGGCTACTTCCACAGCTGTCTCTTCATTTCCACCATTGTACTGAAGGAAGTATTTATCCAGATGACGCATATACACATTTTTACTTATCGGGGAGGGGTTTGGGTTGACTTCAATGGCGATGGTGATATGAGGATATCATTTAAGTTTAAAGGAGTTATCCAAGAAAAAAACTTTTATATATATATATATATCAACAGGCTCCAGAACGTTAAACAGGTTTTTAAATTACTTCTATAAAAAAATCTTAATCCTTTCAGTACTTATGAGCTGCTGAAGTTGAGTTGTTCTTTTCTGTCTAAGTGCTCTCTGATGACACCTGTCTCGGGAACTGTCCAGAGTAGAAGCAAATCCCCATAGCAAACCTCTTCTACTCTGTGCAGTTCCCGAGACAAGCAGAGATGTCAGCAGAGAGCACTGTTGCCAGACAGAAAAGAGCTCAACTTCAGCAGCTGATAATTATTGGAAGGATTAAAAAATTTTAATAGAAGTAATTTACAAATCTGTTTAGCTTTCTGGAGCCAGTTGATATAAAAAAAATTAAAATAAAGTAAAAAAGGTTTTTCCTGGAATACCCCTTTAATATCAACTTTATTACTTTCAATGAATGTTTGCAGTGAGAATGGTTCAGCTTAAAGCGTACCTGTCATATCTCAGAAAATAAATAATGCTTCTATATGGTACTCACTAGGTCATGCAGATGGTTTTCATGTCTTTTTTTTATTGTCTAGCTTCTGTATTTGACTCACAAATACTTTTGTTCTGCTGCTTATTTATTCTGACATCCACTGCTCAGGAAGAGGCATGTCTGAGGCAAGCACTGACCCCACCCACACTCACCATGCATTTACTTCCTCCCTGAGTCTGCTGTGCTCAGTCTATTTATCTAATCACTGCAGGTTGCTCTGTAACCCCCTACACTGTTTTCATGCTGCAGTCTGATAGGACAGGAGTGAGCACAGAGGAGTACTAGTCCCGCCCTCACTTCTTGGGCTTTGTCCTAGCCTGTGCTTCAGCTGAGACAAAGATGATGCTGCAGCTAGACAGGATTATGTTCTGGATGGTATGAGGACCCCTAGTGGTCTTTACTTTTTATTAGCCCTGAAAAGGAGATTAAAAAATTTTTATGAAGTGTATTAGAAAGTTTAATGTTTATTTTTTGGGTCATTTTGGATGTGGCAACACTGGATGGAAAGAAAACTACAAAAAAAAAAAGTTTGGGATCTGGCGGTTAACATCCAACACATCAGACCCTTCTCTACACCAACATCATCTGGATGGCCGCCATACAGTTTAGTCGGCTGTACCCTCAGAAGTCAGTGGGTTCAGCCAACTTTGTTAAGGCAGTGGTCTCCAAACTGTCAACCTCCAGCTGTTGCAAAACTACAGCTCCCAGCATGGCCGGACAGCCAACGGCTGTCCGGCCATGCTGGGAGTTGTAGTTTTGTAACATCTGGAGGGCCACTGTTTGAATCCTCACAGAACTGCACAAGCCAGGGAGAGGTTATCTGATAGGGACTCTATTATAATCTATCCAGGGCTGGCATTCTAGATTATCTGATCCAGAGAGCAAAGGATCAGCTGTGAAACCAGTAGCCCCTACTAATATATATATATAGCGGACAGAATAGCAGTAAGATTCCTGATATCCGTAACATGGAGAATCCATGTTCCCTTTGTGTCTATGACCATCAGGCCTGGTGTAAGGATTTTTGCCACACTAGGCGAAAGACAATATTGCCACCCCTTGACCCCGCCCATTAACAGAGGCAACATAAGTGAACTATGTTTAAGAAATAAATGAATGCTTAATATGCTAATATATACAGATGCAATATTCAAATAACCAATCAAAAAATAACATGATGATTTTGACGTGATAACTAACCTCCCCTTTTTGTCAAATGTAAAAACCAATGTACTTCCGTATAATAAACAGAACTCTCAGAACTCTTTAGGATAGCCCTTAGCTTCCTGCTGAGAAGGAGTCTCATACCAACTTTTTGTCTGGTGTTTATATCTTGTGTCGACACTCAGCATATTTTAAGGCCTAACCAGCAGCCAGCCTTAACAACCTTAGTGATCGCCCCTGTCTGCTTTGGAAGTGGTGCTGCGCTCCTCCAGCAGACTGAAAAAAGCTGATTATTATTGTACGGGTGGGTGGGGGTACCCTGGCAGGGTTTTGCTAGATGGGCAGGTGCTTCGGATGGGTGGGTGCTTCAGATGCTGGCTAACTTTATTGCAGCAGGCAGAGCGGCGCCCCCATCAAGAGGGCGCTCTAGGCGGCTGCTTATTTTGCCTACAGGCAGAGCCGGCCCTGATGACCATTATAAACCTTGTGCAGTAAATCCTGATCTAGTAATATAGTTAAATATAATGTAGTATATAAAGTATATATATATCAATAGTATAGTATATAATATAGTATCATTTATAATTTTATAGTATAGTTTTATCACAATCTGCAATGCTGCCTTTCCATTCTCCGTTCTCTCCTGTATTACATTTATAGTGCTAATTTTGAGAGGAATTACTGTTCCATTGATCGATATCCACTTATCCATCAATTCATTGATCTGCCTCCGCGTATAACATTGATTTGGAAAAGTGGAAGAATTTTTCCAAAAATCTATGTACTTAACTATTTAGGTAAACGAATATCGACCATATTGCTCTGTACCGTTCTTTACCGTTCTTTACTTGTGCTGCACTTTCTGGAAGTTCTTACTGCCCACGTATCATCCCAAAGATTAAAAATAACTTGTTCAGCTTCCATTATTAATATTAGGGAAGTTTTAAATGCTGGCGGTGCTTTCACTCTAGTGGTAGCATGAGACGGAGTCTACAACCCACACAAGTGGCTCAGGTAGTGCAGCTCATCCAGGATGGCACATCAATGCGAGCTGTGACAAGAAGGTTTGCTGTGACTGTCAGTGTAGTGTCCAGAGCATGGAGGCGCTACCAGGAGACAGGACAGTACATCAGGAGATGTGGAGGAGGCCGTAGGAGGCAACAACCCAGCAGCAGGACCACTACCTCCACCTTTGTGCAAGGGGGAGCAGGAGGAGCACTGCCAGAGCCCTGCAAAATGACCTCCAGCAGGCCACAAATGTGCATGTGTCCACTCAAAGGGTCAGAAACAGACTCCATGAGGGTGTTATGAGGGACCGACGTCCACAGGTGGGGGTTGTTCTTACAGCCAAACACTGTGCAGGACGTTTGGCTTTTGCCAGAGAAAACCAAGATTGGCAAATTCACCACTGACGCCCTGTGCTCTTCACAGATGAAAGCAGGTTCACACTGAGCACATGTGACAGACTTAACAGAGTCTGGAGACGCCGTGGAGAACGTTCTGCTGCCTGCAACATCCTCCAGCATGACTGCTTTGGTGGTGGGTCAGTAATGGTGTGGTGTGGTATTTCTTTGGAGGGTCACACAGCCCTCCATGTGCTTGCCAGAGGAAGCCTGACTGTCATTAGGTACCGAGATGAGATCCTCAGACCCTTGTGAGACCATATGCTGGTGCGGTTGGCCCTGGGTTTCTCCTAATACAAGACAATGCTAGACCTCATGTGGCTGGAGTGTGTCAGCAGTTCCTATAAGAGGAAGGCATTGATGCTATGGACTGGCTGCCCGTTCCCCAGACCTGAATCCGATTGTGCACATCTGGGACATCATGTCTCGCTCCATCCACCACAGACTGTCCAGGAGTTGGCGGATGCTTTAGTCCAGGTCTGGGAGGACATCCCTCAGGAGACCATCCTCCACCTCATCGGGAGCATGCCCAGGCATTGTAGGGAGGTCATACGGGCACGTGGAGGCCACACACACTACTGAGCCTCATTGTGACTTGTTTTAAGGACATTACATAAAGTTGGATCAGCCTGTAGTGCGGTTTTCCACTGTGATTTTGAGTGTGACTCCATATCCAGACCTCCAGGGGTTGATAAATGTGATTTCCATTGATCATTTTTGTGTGATTTTGTTGTCAGCGCATTCAACTATGTAAAGATGAAAGGATTTCATACGATTAGTTCATTCATTCAGATCTAGGATGTGTTATCTTAGTGTTCCCTTTATTTTTTTGACAAGTGTATAAGGTATTTGTATGTACATGATCAGGATTAGGTAATGAGTAACATATACTATAATAGGGACACTTGAAGGAACAAAAAAAATAAACAAAAAATCAATGATGTCATGCAACAGTACCATGTATGACCACTAGTTGGATATACATATATTGCACAACTATCTTCGCATTGTGATTTACCCCATGTATTCCCTCATTAGGAAAACAAAGATTATAGAAAAGGTTTCAGATTCTAGGTTTAAGGGTACATTCCCACCCGCCATATTTTGTTGCGTATTTGCTGCTGCGTATTTTATTTCCCATTGAAGTAAATGGGTAGGAAAATATGCAGTAGCAAATACGCAGAAAATATGCAGCAAAATACGCCAGGTGGGAATGTACCCTTAAAGGGGTACTCCGCCCCTAGCATCTTATCCCCTATCTAAAGGATAGGGGATAAGATGTTAGATCGCCGCGGTCCCGCTGCGAGTTCGCTCTGTGCGTAATGACGGGCTATACAGGGGCCGGAGCAGCGTGACGTCATGGCTCCGCCCCTCATGACATCACGGCCCGTCCCCTTAATGCAAGTCTATGGCAGGGGGCGTGATGACCGCCACGCCCCCTCCCATAGACTTGTATTGACAGGGGCGGGCCGTGACGTCACGAGGGGCGGAGCCATGACGTAACGATGCTCCGGCCCCTGTATTGCCCGTCATTACGTGCAGAGCGATCTCGCTCTGCGCAGTAATGATAGCGGGGTGCCGCAGCAGCGATCCCCAGGGTCCCCAGCAGCGGGACCCCGGCGATCTGACATCTTATCCCCTATCCTTTGGATAGGGGATAAGATGTCTAGGGGCGGAGTACCCCTTTAAGGAAATAGGGCCCCGGGCAACATGCAAAGTAGGGATCCAGCTTGACTGTTCTTGTAATTTCAGCCCATATAGTGACAAGATTTTCCTGCTATTTGCAGCCCACATAATACTACCATATGAAACCAAAATAATAGCACCATATACAGCCAACATAATTATATAGTGCCAAAGTAGTATTGCCATAAAAAAGGTGAAATAATACTGTCATATAGTAACAAAATAATACTGCCAAATACTGTCCACATAATACTACCATATAAAACCAAAATACCACTCTATACAGCTCACATAATACTCTCATATAATACCAAAAGAGTACTGCCATAAAAAGCTGACATAATACCGCTCTATACAGCCCACATAATAACCACCATACAGTGCCAATACAATACACAATACCATCAATAGTAATAAAATATTACTGCCAAAAACATAATGCCATTATATAGTGCCAAAAATACTACTGGCGTATACAGCCTACCGTATTTTTCGTCATATAAGACGCACCTAATTTTATAGGATAAAAATCTAGAAAATAAAGATTCTGAACCAAATAAAATGTAAAGTATAGGACAGTGATCTTCACAACCTGCGGACCTTCAGATGTTGCAAAACTACAACTCCCAGCATGCCCGGACAGCCGTTGGCTGTCCGGGCATGCTGGGAGTTGTAGTTTTGCAACATCTGGAGGTCCGCAGGTTGAAGACCACTGGTATAGGAGGTAATACTCACGTGTCCCCGCCGCTCCGGACCCATCACCACTGCCCTGTATGTTGCCCTCCATCGCTGTCGCCGCGTCCCCGGGGTGTCCCCATCGCTCCGGAACGTCTCTGCTGCCCGGTATCCTCGCTCTCCGTCGCCGCCATCACGTCGGATGACGGGACGGCGTGCGCGACGTCGTGATGACGACGAAGGAGAGCGCCGGCCATGCAGGGGATCCCGGCATGGAGCAGACAGGTAAGGTCCCTCCCGGTGTCCTGTAAGCTGTTCGGGATGCCGCGATTTCACCGCGGCGGTTCCGAACAGCCCGACTGAACAGCCGTGTTAGTGTTATTTTCGCTTCAGACGCGGCGGTCAGCTTTGATCGCCGCGTCTGAAGGGTTAATACAGGGCATCACCGCGATCGGTCATGTCCTGTATTAGCCGCAGGTCCCGACCGTTGATGGCCGCAGGGACCGCCGCGATAGGACAGGTATTTGCCGTATAAGACGCACCAACTTACCCCCCCCCCCCAGTTTTGGGGAAGAAAAAGTGCGTCTTATACGGCGAAAAATACGGTACATAATACCACCATATAGTACCACGATAATTGTGCCATACACAGCCCACATATTCCACCCTATATTGCCAAAATACTACTGCCATATAAAGCCCGCATAATACCACCCTATAATGCTAAATTACGAATCCGCTACATGCCATCCTATACTGTTAAGAATATGTTGTAATACACAGACCCCATAATTCCACCATATACTGCCAAAACAACACAGTTATATACAGGCCACATAATTCCCCTACATGGTGTTTATATACTATTCCACTACAGCCAACATACCGCTGCCATATAGTTGCCAAACAATACTTCAATTTACAAATAATTCCACCATATAGTGCCACAACAAGAAAGCCAAATAATGCTGCCATATAGTTCCCACATAACTCTACAATTTACAGATAATATCATATTTTATTTTTGGTCCATAACAGTCAACCTTTTTACAGAAATATGAGGAAGGCAGATATATAGCGGAAGGAATTCCCAGGCATACTCCATGATTGTGTAATAGGCTTCAGTGCCCCCTGGCAGCCTAAGGCTCCGGAGATATGGAGGACACGGTTGGCTTAGTAATCTATAGTGATTTCCCTGGAGTTTCAGACCCAGGAAGGCAGAATAATATACAATATCGATCTCTGGTGGATATTGTCTCTTCCTGGATGACGCACGTCTTTCTATCGCCATATATATCTTTCCATTACTATATCTATAATCAGCAATAACAACCACTCAAGGTGATGTGAATATCATGGATTATCTGGTGACAATGGCGCCCATCAGGGAGTGGGATATATTAAAGCGCACCTGTCATATCACAGAAATAAAATAATACTTCTATATGTTCCTCACTAGGTCATGCAGATCCTTTACGTGTCTTTTTTATGTGTCTAGCGTCTGTATTTGGCTCACAAATCCCTCTGTTCTGCTGCTCACTCATTCTGACATCCACTGCTCGGGAAGGGGCGTGTCCGAGGCATGCACTGAGCCCGCCCTCACTCACCATGCATTCACTTCCTCCCTGAGTCTGCCGTGCTGGGTCTCTTTATACAATCACTGCAGACTGCTTTGTAACCCCCTCCTCTCTGATTTCATGCTGCAGTCTGATTGGACAGGAGTGAGCACGAAAGGATTTTGCCCATATCATGCACACTCGTAATCACTAGTCATACAGCGCCATCTGTTTTATACCAGCACAGCTGCATCTATTCTTTTCTCTACTGTGACTGGGTCATGTGATCACCACCAGTCAGGCTAACAGAAAATCCCAGTGTTTAATATGTCAGAGGAAGTGGTCAGTCCCAGGTCAGCTGACTTCCTCCCCACTAAGCTCTATCTGTATACTACTGCTTCTGCTATCTATATGGGATAAGGATATATAGTAGTTATACCCCTCCCCTCCAAGCTCTATCTGTATACTGCTGCTGCTATCTCTATGTGATAAGGATATATAGTAGTTATACCCCTGCCCTCCAAGCTCTATCTGTATACTGCTGCTGCTATCTCTATTGGATCAGTATATATAGTAGTTATAAACCTCCCCTCCACCGCTATCTGTATACTACTGCTTCTGCTATCTCTATGGGATAAGGATATATAGTAGTTATACACCTCCCCTCCAAGCTCTATCTGTATACTGCTGCTGCTATCTCCATTGGATCAGTATATATAGTAGTTATACACCTCCCTTCCAGTGCTATCTGTATACTACTGTTTCTGCTATCTCTATGAGATAAAGATATATAGTAGTTATACACCTCCCTTCCAGCTCTATCTGTATACTGCGCTGCGGAATGTGTAGGCGCTATATAAATAAATAAAATAAAATAAATACTGCTGCTATCTCTATTGGATCCATATATATAGTAGTTATACACCTCCCCTTCAGCTCTGTCTGTATACTGCTGCTGCAACCTCTATGGGAGCTGGCGGTTGTAGATTTGCAACATCTGGAGGCACCCTGGTTGGAAAACACTGGTTAGAATTTTACTATAGACATTTCAAAATCATCTTCCCACAATTCCCTGCACTGAGATGCTCTTATCTGTGAGCACCATTCATCCTGATCATCCTGGTTCACAAACAGAATGACAACACCACTGTGGTGCTTCTAGACCAGGGTTTCCCAACCAGGGTGCCTCCAGCTGTTGCAAAACTACAACTCCCAGAATGCCCGGACAGCCTTTGGCTGTCCGGGCATGCTGGGAGTTGTAGTTTTGCAACAGCTGGAGGCACTCTGGTTAGGAAACACTATTTTACATCATCAAAGGTAACGGTGACATTTTCACAGCGCTCAGGGGCTATGATGATGGTTAGGGGATGATCCCGCTGAATTGGCACTAAAAATCAAACCCTGCGTCCCCCTCCCCAGCGCCCCCCCCTATCTCCGAAATCATCAGATGACCCTGCCAAGTGTACTGTGGGATGTGCTAATGGGAATATAATGTATATGGGGGGGGGGGGGTTACTCATACAGGGTATTACGTTATGGAGCGATGAATCATCTGCATTGGTCTATGTCTGGTTATGATGGAAAATAGATCCTCATCTGCCTCTAAGGAGCCATTAACCCCATGCTTTCCATGCCTAGGCGGAGAAGGGTCATCGATTGTGGGAAACATTAAAGGCGTTATCCAGGAAAAAAACTTTTTATATCAACAGGCTCTAGAAAGTTAAACAGATTTGTAAATTACTTCTATTAAAAAAAAATCTTAATCCTTTCAGTACTTAAAAGCTGCTGAAGTTGAGTTGTTCTTTTCTGTCTAAGTGCTCTCTGATGACACCTGTCTCGGGAATTGCCCAGTTTAAAAGCAAATCCCCATAGCAAACCTCTTCTACTCTGTGCAGTTCCTGAGACAAGCAGAGATGTCAGCAGAGAGCACTGTTGCCAGACAGAAAAGAACAACTTAAGCAGCTGATAATTATTGGAAGGATTAAGATTTTTTTTTTATTACAAATCGGTTTAACTTTCTGGCACCAGTTTATGTAAAAAGGAGTACCCCTTTAAGTATGCAAATGTGTCCATTTTTTGTGTGATTTTGGAAAATGTCAACAAAAACTACCTGAATACAGAAAAAAAAAAAAAAACTGGAAAAATGCTGTAAAAATTCATAATTAAAGTCAACATTCATACACAGCCTCATGATTTCAGATCTTCATAAAACACCTCAATAGCGTATTTTAGGCTAAAGGGGTACTCCACTGGAAAAAAAATGTTTAAATCAACTGGTGCCAGAAAGTTAAAGGGGTTATCCAGGAAAAACTTATATATATATATATTTATATATATATATATATATATATATATATATATATATATATATATATATATGTCAACTGGCTCCAGAAAGTTAACCAGATTTGTAAATGACTTCTATTAAAAAATCTTAATCCTTTCAGTACTTATGAGCTGCTGAAGTTGAGTTGTTCTTTTCTGTCTAAGTGCTCTCTGATGACACGTGTCTCGGGAACTGTCCAGAGTAGAAGCAAATCCCCATAGCAAACCTCTCCTACTCTGTGCAGTTCCTGAGACAAGCAGAGATGTCAGCAGAGAGCCCTGTTGCCAGACAGAAAAGAACAACTCAACTTCAGCAGCTGATAATTATTGGAAGGATTAATATTTTTTAATAGAAGTCATTTACATATCTGTTTAGCTTTCTGGAGCCAGTTGAGATATATATATATATATATATATATATATATATATAAGCTTTTTCCTGGAATACCCCTTTAAGCGCTCTGGAAAGAAACACATTGATTTTTCCCAATGATACGATAAGTTTTCTTTCTTCCGGGAACACATTATTCCAGGTGGGGGGGTTGACAGACAGGCGGTGGACTCGTCCTCCATAACCAGCCCAAGTCTTCTCCAATTTCACAATTATTGGACAATTATGCCGGATTCGGGCTCGGCAGCCGCTTTGTATGATACTTAAGGAGGATTTCTTCATTTATTTATTTTTTTCCTTCATTTTGGCCAGGAGTGAAGCCGGCAGCTGCCAGCCCCAGGCACCATATTTCCATTTTTGCGCAGTCAACAGTATTACCATGTAATTGATTAAAGGGGTATTCCAGGAAAAAACTTTTTTATATATATATCAACTGGCTCCAGAAAGTTAAACAGATTTGTAAATTACTTCTATTAAAAAAATCGTAATCCTTTCAGTACTTATGAGCTTCTGAAGTTAAGGTTGTTCTTTTCTGTCTAAATCCTCTCTGATGACACGTGTCTCGGGAAACGCCCAGTTTAGAAGCAAATCCCCATAGCAAACCTCTTCTAAACTGGGAGGTTCCCGAGACACGTGTCATCAGAGAGGATTTAGACAGAAAAGAACAACCTTAACTTCAGAAGCTCATAAGTACTGAAAGGATTAAGATTTTTTAATAGAAGTAATTTACAAATCCGTTTAACTTTCTGGAGCCAGTTGATATATATAAAAAAGTTTTTTCCTGGAACACCCCTTTAAAACTTCTCTACAACCATAGATGAGGATGAGGAGCATAAAAATAACCGGATTGGCGATTAGCTACGTCCGCCTAACCATGACAAACCCAACGCGTACGGCAGATCGTCGGCACAGCAAACCGGTCCTGTAGGACACGGAGACCATGTGTCGTGTTCTTATTGCTGCTAGTCATTTAGATATAATAGCCTCTATAATTTAGTATTAACGGGGGCCAAACCTACCAATCAGCTCCCCTAGGAGATGATCTGAGAGATCACAGCATGAGGATAAGGTGCTGGAGCTGATCTAATAGATCCCAGCTGAAAGCAATGTGGCCCCTTAGGAGCAGATCTATGGGACCATGGCAGAAAGGAGAGGGAGACAGGAGTTCATTTCATGCCTGAATGGAGCTGATTTAAAGGGGTACTCCGGTGGAAAACAATTTTTTTTTTAAATCAAATGGTATTTAAAAATTGTAATGCTTCCAGTACTTATCTGCTGCTGTATACTACAGAGTTGTAGTTGTATTTCTTTCTTGAATTCTTTCCAGTCTGACCACAGTGCTCTCTGCTGACATCTCTGTCCATGTTAGGAACTGTCCAGAGCAGGAGCAAATCCCCATAGAAAACCTCTCCTGCTCTGGACAGTTCCTGACATGTTATGTTATTTGTCTGCACACTGACTAAACAGCAATTAAGCCTGACTGCAACTTTCGAGATCAGTGTTTTTTTTTTCAAGCAGGGTGCCTCCAGCTGTTGCAAAACTACAACTCCCAGCGTGCCCGGACAGCCTTCGGCTGTCCGGGCATGCTGGGAGTTGTAGTTTTGCAACAGCTGGGGGCACCCTGCTTGGAAAACTCCGATCTAGATGTACTGGCCGCAACGATCAGCCGGTCACAAGGCCAGGTCACTGGATTGATCGGCTTTACGTGTAGTCCCATGGTCACACAGCAGAGGTCAGGAAGCTATATGGAGTATACTGCAGTGTATATAGGTGAGGTGACGGCCGAAAAGCACTGTGGTCAGACTGAAAAGAACTCCATAAAAAATTACAACTTCCTGTGGAGCATACAGCAGCTGATAAGTACTGGAAGGATTAAGATTTTTATATAGAAGTAATTTACAAATATGTTCAACTTTCTTGCACCAGTTGATTTGAAATTTTTTTTTTCACCGGAGTACCCCTTTAACTGATGTAAGTGACCAAAGGTGGATGGAGAGGTCATCAGTGCTAATTTTGGGGACCCAGGCTGAATGGTATTGGAGCTTATGTGGGAACCAGAACTTATTATAGGGGACACAGGAACTGACAAGGGACCAAATCTGGATAGACAAGGCCTTGACACTGATCTGAGAGACCACAGCTGAATGGAGGGTCTTTAGGAGTTGATCTGAGGAACCATAAGTGTATGGAAGGGTCCTAGATTCTGATCTGAGCAACCACTGCTGAATGGAATCCACTGCTAAATGGAATGGAGGGGCTCTAGAAGCTGATCTGAGGAACCACAGCTAAATGGAGAAACTCTAGAAGCTGATCTGAGGAACCACAGCTGAATGGAGAAACTCTAGAAGCTGATCTGAGGAACCACAGCTTAATGAAGAAACTCTAGAAGCTGATCTGAGGAACCACAGCTGAAAGGAGAAACTCTGGAAGCTGATCTGAGGAGCCACAGCTGAAAGGAGAAACTCTGGAAGCTGATCTGAGGAGCCACAGCTAAATGGAGAAACTCTAGAAGCTGATCTGAGGAACCACAGCTAAATGGAGAAACTCTAGAAGCTGATCTGAGGAACCACAGCTGAATGGAGAAACTCTAGAAGCTGATCTGAGGAACCACAGCTAAATGGAGAAACTCTAGAAGCTGATCTGAGGAACCACAGCTAAATGGAGAAACTCTAGAAGCTGATCTGAGGAACCACAGCTGAATGGAGAAACTCTAGAAGCTGATCTGAGGAACCACAGCTGAATGGAGAAACTCTAGAAGCTGATCTGAGGAACCACAGCTGAATGGAGAAACTCTAGAAGCTGATCTGAGGAGCCACAGCTGAATGGAGAAACTCTAGAAGCTGATCTGAGGAACCACAGCTGAATGGAGAAACTCTAGAAGCTGATCTGAGAAACCACAGCTGAATGGAGAAACTCTAGAAGCTGATCTGAGGAGCCACAGCTGAATGGAGAGACTCTAGAAGCTGATCTGAGGAATCGCAGCTGAATGGAGAAACTCTAGAAGCTGATCTGAGGAGCAACAGCTGAATGGAGAAACTCTAGAAGCTGATCTGAGGAGCAACAGCTGAATGGAGAAACTCTAGAAGCTGATCTGAGGAGCAACAGCTGAAAGGAGAAACTCTAGAAGCTGATCTGAGGAAACACAGCTGAATGGAGAAACTCTAGAAGCTGATCTGAGGAACCACAGCTAAATGGAGAAACTCTAGAAGCTGATCTGAGGAACCACAGCTGAATGGAGAAACTCTAGAAGCTGATCTGAGGAACCACAGCTGAATGGAGAAACTCTAGAAGCTGATCTGAGGAACCACAGCTGAATGGAGAAACTCTAGAAGCTGATCTGAGGAACCACAGCTGAATGGAGAAACTCTAGAAGCTGATCTGAGGAGCCACAGCTGAATGGAGAAACTCTAGAAGCTGATCTGAGGAGCCACAGCTGAATGGAGAAACTCTAGAAGCTGATCTGAGGAGCCACAGCTGAATGGAGAAACTCTAGAAGCTGATCTGAGGAGCCACAGCTGAATGGAGAAACTCTAGAAGCTGATCTGAGGAGCCACAGCTGAATGGAGAAACTCTAGAAGCTGATCTGAGGAGCCACAGCTGAATGGAGAAACTCTAGAAGCTGATCTGAGGAACCACAGCTGAAAGGAGAAACTCTAGAAGCTGATCTGAGGAGCCACAGCTGAATGAAGAAACTCTAGAAGCTGATCTGAGGAGCCACAGCTGAATGAAGAAACTCTAGAAGCTGATCTGAGGAGCCACAGCTGAATGGAGAAACTCTAGAAGCTGATCTGAGGAGCCACAGCTTAATAGAGAAACTCTAGAAGCTGATCTGAGGAATCGCAGCTGAATGGAAAAACTCTAGAAGATGATCTGAGGAACCACAGCTAAATGGAGAAACTCTAGAAGCTGATCTGAGGAACCACAGCTAAATGGAGAAACTCTAGAAGCTGATCTGAGGAACCACAGCTAAATGGAGAAACTCTAGAAGCTGATCTGAGGAGCCACAGCTGAATGAAGAAACTCTAGAAGCTGATCTGAGGAGCCACAGCTGAATGAAGAAACTCTAGAAGCTGATCTGAGGAGCCACAGCTGAATGGAGAAACTCTAGAAGCTGATCTGAGGAGCCACAGCTTAATAGAGAAACTCTAGAAGCTGATCTGAGGAATCGCAGCTGAATGGAAAAACTCTAGAAGATGATCTGAGGAACCACAGCTAAATGGAGAAACTCTAGAAGCTGATCTGAGGAACCACAGCTAAATGGAGAAACTCTAGAAGCTGATCTGAGGAACCACAGCTAAATGGAGAAACTCTAGAAGCTGATCTGAGGAACCACAGCTAAATGGAGGGGTTTCAGGATCTGATTTGAGCAACCACAGCTGAATGGAATGGAGGGGCTCTATGAGCTGGTCTGAGGAGCCAGAACTGAATGGAATGGAGGGGCTCTAGGAGGGGATTTAAGGAACCACAGCTGATGGAAGGGGGAGCTCTAGGAGCTGGTCTGAGGGATCCCGAGGGGTGGAGTGAGTCTAGGAGTTGGTCTGAAGGATCCCGAGGGGTGGAGTGAGTCTAGGAGTTGGTCTGAGGGATCCCGAGGGGTGGAGTGAGTCTAGGAGTTGGTCTGAGGGATCCCGAGGGGTGGAGTGAGTCTAGGAGTTGGTCTGAGGGATCACAGGGGGTGGAGTGAGTCTAGGAGTTGGTCTGAGGGAACACAGGGGGTGGAGTGAGTCTAGGAGTTGGTCTGAGGGAACAAAGCTAAATGGAGGGGATCTGGGAGCTGATCTGAGCAACCACAGCTGATTGGAGGGGCTCTAGGAGCTGGTCAGAAGTACCATAGCTGCATAGGTGGAAACTACAACATGACCTGAGGAGCTGAAAGTTAAACCGAGGATCCTTTGTTGCTAAACTGAGAGACCACCAAATAATGGATGGACTCTAGGAATCAATATGAGGGACCATGACATGATAGAGGGGCCTATAGCGGTGATCTAAGAGACCCCATATGAATTCAAAATATACTGATAGGTTTAGATTGTGAGCCCCAAGGACCAATTTATATAATTTATATAAATAAATAATTATTATGATATATGAATGGAGAGGGCCCTAGGCGCTAAGCGCGGATCTGAGGGACCACCCTGAATGGAGGCTCCTTGGGGAGCATAATGGGGAGAAGTATTAGAGGATCTGAAGGACCACAGGTGAATGTATAGAAGATGACGTGAAGGACCACGGCTAAAAAGAATGGGCCCTGTAATGCACAGCACATCCCTGGTTTCAGCACCGCGGACAGCTCCGTTTCCCTCCTTTCGCCTTGCATTGTATTGTATCATGGTCCGTAGACTCGTACAGCCCAGAACCTGGTAACTTCTTCCCAGTCTGAGCAGTGATGAAGAGAATGAGGGATTACAGTCCTGCAGCTGTGGAATCTTACAGCGAGATGGGGAAATGATCGGCTTCCTGCTCCGGATTATGTTATTTGTCTGCACACTGACTAAACAGCAATTTAGCCTGACTGCAACCCTCAAGTTCAGTTTTTTTTTTCCAAGCAGGGTGCCTCCAGCTGTTGCAAAACTACAACTCCCAGCATACTCCATACTCCAACTCCCAGTATACAACATACTCCAAAATTACAACTCCCGTATACTCCATATGGCTTCCTGACCTCTGCTGTGTGACCATGGAACATCACGTAAATCCGATCAATCCAGTGACCTGACCTTGTGACCGGCTGATCGTTCCGGCCAGTACATCTAGATCAGAGTGTTCCAAGCAGGGTGCCTCCAGCTGTTGTAAAACTACAACTCCCAGCATGGCCAGTACATCTAGATCAGAGTGTTCCAAGCAGGGTGCCTCAGGCTGTTGCAAAACTACAACTCCCAGCATGGCCAGTACATCTAGATCAGAGTGTTCCAAGCAGGGTGCCTCCAGCTGTTGCAAAACTGCAACTCCCAGCATGGCCAGTACATCTAGATCAGAGTGTTCCAAGCAGGGTGCCTCCAGCTGTTGCAAAACTACAACTCCCAGCATGCCCGGACAGCCTTCGGCCTTTTGCAACAGCTGGAGACACCCTGCTTGGAAAAAAACACTGATCTTGAGGGTTGCGGTCAGGCTACATTGCTGTTTAGTCAGTGTGCAGACAGTAGTAGTAGTTTTGCAACAGCTGGAGGCACCCGGCCTGGAACACTCTTTTCTAGATGTACTGGCCACAATGATCAGCCGGTCACAAGGTCAGGTCACTGGATTGATCGGCTTTACGTGATGTTCCATGGTCACACAGCAGAGGTCAGGAAGCCATATGGAGTATACGGGAGTTGTCATTTTGAAGTATGCTGTATACTGGGAGTTGGAGTATGGAGTATGCTGGGAGTTGGAGTTTTGCAACAGCTGGAGGCACCCTGCTTGGGAAACTCTGATCTAGATGTACTGGCCGCAACGATCAGCCGGTCACAAGGCCAGGTCACTGGATTGATCGGCTTTACATGACGATTCATGGTCACACAGCAGAGGTCAGGAAGCCATATGGAGTATACGGCAGTGGATATAGGTGAGGTGACAGCCGAAGGTCACACACCAGACACATAGCATCACAGGAGGCTGACTTATGACTTAATACTGCCATAATATGTCCTGTCTGCAGCGGTCTGAGAAAATAATCCTCACTACAAGGCTTAATCTTACATGTCGTGTAATGACCTCCTGTCTGTGACAAGGCTGCATTAGGCTAGGTTTACATTGCTTTTTGCTTCTCTGTCCAAGAACGGGATGGCGACCTATACTGTGGCGGAGAGCAGCGGCTGCCATTCATTTCAATGGCCAGTATGGAGTGGGCCGTGTACACTGTTTCAGGCGGACATGACAATGCACCAAGCCACACTTTTAAATATGCTTAAAGGGTTATTCCGGGATTTTTTTTAAATTTGACTATGCTACAGGGGCTGTAAAGTTAGTGTAGTTCATAATATAGTGTCTGTACCGGTGTTTCATGGTGGTCTCACAATTATTCTGTGAATTTTATCCCTACATTTATTTTTAAGAGCATACAAAATGACTATGGTCTCAGGTTTTCCCAGGTTGCAATGTAGCCGAGACATTACATCACTAGTCAGGTGTTCAGAGGGAGCCTGTCTTTGCTTAAATGGGTGGAGCGACCACTGGGTAGAAGATCATTCTGCAAAAAACTTGCAACAGCTGGAGGCACCCAGGTCAGAAAACACTGGTCTATTGCATTGAAGGGAGCACAGGTGTGTTTCAATAGGTGGGGTGGCTGATGTGTGGGAGGCAGAAAAGTGACCTCACACTTACAAACAAGAAACTATGGGAGAGGAAATAGCCAATTCACAAAAAGATAACTACAGCGGTGTGGTAATCTCACAACATAGCCATGTAGCCCCAAGACAAACATGGATCCTTCCTAAGCATGTCCATTACTGTCTGGCAGGTACGCACTAAAATCACCTTATGGAGGATAACCCCTTTAAAATAGTGTAAACAGCCACCAGGTGACTCAGTTCAGGCCATTAAAATAGATAGATATGAGATAGATAGATAGATAGATAGATATGAGATAGATAGATATGAGATAGATAGATAGATATGAGATAGATACATAGATATGAGATAGATACATAGATATGAGATAGATAGATATGAGATAGATACATAGATATTAGATAGATATAAGATATATACATATGCATTGTAGATTAGATAGATATGAGATAGATAGATAGATATGAGATAGATAGATAGACATGAGATAGATATGACATAGATAGATAAACAAGGATAAGTTGGCCAGCACTACTGATACAAAACTACCAAACTGCATGGACCCGGCATACAGGTGCACGCTGCTATACATAAACAGGAGAATACCGCAGCACACTGCTAGTACAAAGATACAGATAAAACATGAAATGCTATATTGCTACAATGCAAAAAATGAATGAATGAATCTGATTGCACAGAGGCACATTCACAGTGTAGGGTCCGTCCCAATGAGGTCACCTTATCGCGGTGGGATGGTCAAAACTATTTGGCCAAATGGTGAGCAAAGCACCTCAATTTTTTTCATTTTTTGCAATGTAGCAATATAGCATTTCATGTTTTATCTGTATCTTTGTGCTAGCAGTGTGCTGCTGCATTCTCCTGTTTATGTATATTTAGCCTAGCAGCGTGCACCTGTATGCCGGGTCCATACAGCAGTTTGGTATCAGTATGTGCTGGCCAACTTATCCTTGTTTGTGTTATACATATGGGGGAGTGTCTACCTCCATGTTGGCTCCTGCACCCCACCCATCTTATAAGGTGCTGGATGTTCCAGACCTCACAGGCCTGGTAACTGATTGCACAGAGGCACATTCATAGTGTAGGGTCCGTCCCAATGAGGTCACCTTATCGTGGTGGGATGGTCCAAACTATTTGGCCAAATGGTGAGCAAAGCACCTAAATGTTTTCATTTTTTGCATTGTAGCAATATAGCATTTCATGTTTTATCTGTATGTTTGTGCTAGCAGTGTGCTGCTGTATTCTCCTGTTTATAGATAGATAGATAGATAGGTAGATGGATGGATAGATAGATATGAGACAGATAGGTAGATAGATAAATATGAGATTTGCATTATGAACCTAGCCTTAGGAATACTAAGAATGAGTAATGCAAAAAGGAAGCATATTGACCCCAAAACACCATAGACCTAAGTCAAAAAGGAAAAACTTTAAAAAACGGCGCCAACCACTGTCCGCCGGTCATGTGCGATTGCATCTCAATCCCACTCACTTTAATTGAGCTGCAATACCCAAAACAACCGGTAGAAGAAAGCAGCCATATTTTCTGTATCCCATACATTGGATAAAGTCCTTGAGGTGACCTCCGCCATTTTTGTTGGTTTCTAGGGAAGCCGATAGTTTTTTTTTTATATGTGGATTTGTCACCCGGGTTTCTTTGGCTCCTGAAAGGCAAATGTGCTGAACCAGACCGATCTATCATTTAGGACAGTGGTCTTCAAACGATGGCCCCTCTTGATGTTGCAAAACTACAACTCCCAGCATGCCCGGACAGCCAACGGCTGTCCGGGCATGCTGGGAGTTGTAGTTTTGCAACATCTAGAGGGGCCATAGTTTAATGTCCACTGATTTAGAAAATTGGAGAACCCCACATATCCCTAAAAATAACGAGGTCATCTTAGAACGTCGAACATCGAAACCAGTGTCAGTAACATGACCGAGAGTAAGAATCCGTCTCATCTGACCTGATACCACAGCGCCCTCTCTTGGTAAGCCTGTGGAAGTACAACAACAGATAAACAAACATATTAGTATCTCCAATACGTGCCGCAATGTTCACAGATAATGCAGGGAGCGGTAACCAGAGACGTTGATCAAACAAGTGGCGCAATGTCCTTGACACCTTGTTGAGGTCCATTATTGTCCATTATTATTTTTAGGGCTATATGTATTCATGGGATAGGATGTGGAACATGTGGCTCTTTTCAATATTTGTTCAGGATTAGAAAAACGATAATTTTTTTTCAAATAACAGCACCACCCTTGTCCATAGGTTGTGTGTGGTATTGCAGCTCAGCTCCATTATAGTGAAAGGGACTGAGCTGCAGTACTACACATGACCTGTGGACAGGAGGGGTGCTGTTTTTGCAACAAAAAAAAAATATATATATTATTATAATATTTATTATAATATTTTTATAATACCAGACAACCCCTTTAATATTAAAAAGGTGAAGTCCCTTTAATATGATCTGTTAGTGCATATGGACATCATAAAGGGGGATAGGGATCCCCTATACAGGACCATGAACCCTATGCGGGACTACAGGAATATACAGGGGCATTATATATTCCTTTCATTTTAGTCATTGTCTGTGTTGAAAGATTAGCTCTCATGTTCTTGTTAAATGTTATAATCCTCCCAGATCACTGCCGCCATCATGATAAACCACCCTCTGCCTTTATTTTTATAATTTTTTAGTTTTCTACCTTGATATTTCTCTGTATTTTCTGCTCAGTCAGATTCACAGACTGGGAAGGGGCGTCCCCAGCAGGCGTGACATCATCTGAAGCCATGCAGGGGAGAACTTCCTCCCTCACTCTGCTAAACACAGCCCAGAGCAGTTCAGTGTGAGATGAGCTATGATTGGCTTAGGCTGCACACACCCCACTCAGCACTACAGACTGCATTTCCTGATTTTGGACTTCTACCAGGCCAGCAGGAGTCCAAAGTCTGTGCAAGTGATGGGGGGGGGGGGGGGGGGATGTGCTCTGGACAAGTAGGGAGACATCTAGTGGCAGCTTTTCTAAACACAAATAAAACGAAGAAAACTTAATTTTTTTTATAAAGTACAGAAAGATTTTTTACTTACCATAAAGAGTGCAATAGCAAAAACATTTTTAATGATTCATAGGTTATGAAAAACTGTCCTAGGGAGATCTAAGTTCTAGGACTAGGCTACATGGTGGTTTTGACTGCAACCCAGGTCATGTGGCCAAGGTCCACCAAGCTGCCACATCACAGCTAATGAAAATGAATGGGTGTCATTGCGAACCGCAAGAGGCCACAAACATGACCCAATGGTCATAAGATGTCTATCCAGGATGGACTTCTAGATGTAACCACTTAAAGGTTGGGATGCCATCCCATTCATTTTCCGTAGTTGTGTTGCACCAGAACAGCACAGCTGCACGGCCCATTTGGTGGCCTAAGTCACCTTGTAGTCCCTGGCCTAAAATTAAGCAAGATTTGATATTTTTTGTGTATTATGTATGAGTGTAAAGTGTATTATGGACCTGTGTTGTACAGATCTGTATTTTAATACCCATAGAAATTAAGGGCTCCATACTAATATTCGATACAAATTATGCTCCTGAGATGCTGAGGTATTCTAGGGAAGTCAAAATAAGAGAAAGAAAATTTCGGAACTTGGATAAATGCTTAAACAATTTATTATATGTCCATAAAACACCATACAGGTAAAATTGCACAGTCACAGGGCAAATGCAAAGAATCGACGAGCTTCTGGCTTAGTCATGACTAAGGGCTGGCAAAGCCAGAAACGCTTTAATCCTTAGTTTTTTTTCCCTGTATCTTTGCAATAATTGGACAAAAAAAAAAATGCTCCTTTAGATGCTTGGGTATTCATGGGCATTCAAAACAATAGAAGGAAATTCTGTCTCTTGGATAAATGCTTGAAAATGTATTTAACCTCTGTAAAACATTGTACAGGTTAAAGTATACAGTATGAGCCAAAGGTATAGGAAATAAGCAATGATCAAAGTGTTTCTGGCATTGTCAGCCCTTAGCCATGACTAAGGGCTAACAAATCCAGAAATGCATCATGACTAAGGGCTGACAAAACCAGAAACGCGTGATGAATAAAGGCTAACAAAGCCAGAAACGCATCATGACTAAGGGCTGACAAAGCCAAAAACGTGTCATGACTAAGGGCTGACAAAGCTATAAACATGTCATGACTACGGGCTGTCAAAGCCAGCAACACATCATGAATAAGGGCTGACAAAGCAAGAAATACTTCATGACAAAGGGCTGACAAAGCCAGAAATGTGTCATGGCTATGGGCTGACAAAGCAAGAAACGCATCATGACTAAGGGCTGATAATGCCAGAAACATGTCATGGCTAAGGGCTGACAAAGCCAGAAACACATCATGATAAGGGGTTACAAAGCCAGAAACGTGTCATGACTAAGGGATGACAAAGCCAGAAATACGTCATGACTAAGAGCTGACAAAGCCAGAAACATGTCATTCACTTGCTTTTTTCCTGTATTTTTGCTATAATTCAGTTAAAAAAAAATAATACTCTTTTACTCTTTTAGATGCTGAGGCATTCTAGGGCAGTCAAAACAGTAGAAAGAAATCCTGGCCCTTCGATAATGCTTTAAAATGTATTAAACGTCCATAAAACAACATGCAGTAAAGGGCAAAGGTACCGAAAGGGCAAAGGTACCGAAAAAAGCCAACAATCAAAGCGTTTCTGGCTTTGTCAGTCCTAAGTCATGACTAAGGGCTAACAAAACCATAAACACATAATGACTAAGGGCTGTCAAAGCCAGAAACACGTCATGACTAAGGGCTGACAAAGACAGATACGTGTCATAGCTAAGGGCTGACAAAGCCAGAAACACATCCTGACTAAGGGCTGACAAAGCAAGAAAAACGTCATGACTAAGGTCTGACAAAGCCAATAACGTGTCATGACTTAGGGATGACAGAGCTATAAACATGTCATGACCATGGGCTGTCAAACCAAGCAACACGTCATGAATAAGGGCTGACAAAGCTCGAAACACATCATGACTAAGGGGTGACAAAAAGCCAATAACGTGTCATGACTTAGGGACGACAGAGCTACACTGCTAGGAGGCACTACCAGGAGACAGGCCAGTATATCAGGAGATGTGGAGGAGGCCGTAGGAGGGCAACAACCCAGCAGCAGGACCGCTACCTCTGCCTTTGTGCAAGGAGGAGCAGCAGGAGCACTGCCAGAGCCTCCAGCAGATGCAGCACTGCAAATGACCTCCAGCAGGCCACAAATGTGCATGTATCCACGGTCAGAAACAGACTCCCTGTGGGTGGTATTAGGGCAAAACGTCCACAAGTGGGGGTTGTGCTTACAGCCCAACACCGTGCAGGACGTTTGGCATTTGCCAGAGAACACCAAGATTGGCAAATTTGCCACTGGCGCCCTGTGCTCTTTACAAATGAGCACATGTGACAGACGTAACAGAGTCTGGAGACGATGTGGAGAACGTTCTACTGCCTGCAACATCCTCCAGCATGACCGGTTTGGCAGTGGGTCAGTAATGGTGTGGGATTGCATTTCTTTGGGGGGCCGCACAGCCCTCCATGTACTTGCCAGAGGTAGCCTGACTGCCATTAGGTACCGAGATGAGATCCTCAGACCCCTTGTGAGACCATATGCTGGTGCGGTTGGCCCTGGGTTCCTCCTAATACAAGACCATGCTAGACCTCATGTGGCTGGAGTGTGTCAGCAGTTCCTGCTGAAGGAAGGCATTGATGCTATGGACTGGCCGCCCGTTCCCCAGACCTGAATCCAATTGAGCACATCTGGGACATCATGTCTCGCTCCATCCACCACAGACTGTCCAGGAGTTGGCGGATGCTTTAGTCCAGGTCTGGGAGGACATCCCTCAGGAGACCATCCTCCACCTCATCAGGAGCATACCCAGGCATTGTAGGGAGGTCATACGGGCACGTGGAGGCCACACACACTACTGAGCCTCATTGTGACTTGTATTAAGGACATTACATAAAGTTGGATCAGCCTGTAGTGTCGTTTTCCACTGTGATTTTGAGTGTGACTCCATATCCAGACCTCCATGGGTTGATAAATTAGATTTCCATTGATAATTTTTGCGTGATTTTGTTGTCTGCACATTCAACTATGTAAAGACGAAAGTATTTCATACGATTAGTTCATTCATTCAGATCTAGGATGTGTTATCTTAGTGTTCCCTTTATTCTTTTGAGCAGTGTATAAACACATCATGACTAAGGGCTGATAAAGCCAGAAACGCGTCTATTGTTGCTTTCTTCCTGTATCTTTAACCTTTCAGTGTGCACCTTTATCTGTACTGTGTTTTACGGACGTTTACTACATTTTCAAGCATTTATCCAAGTGACAGAATTTCTTTCTATTGTTCTGACATTGCAGATCCAGATCCATAGACCACCCATACAGGCTGTAAACATATAACCGCACCGTGCGCATGGGGTCATAGGGTGATATAAAGGAATAAGAAGAAAGCAATAGACAATTCCTACAGAACCGATTTCCTTTCTTCTTAATAGACCTCACAGTTGTGCCACATTAAGTGAAGCTTATCTGACATGGACATCTATTTAACCCTCCGATGTTAGCTGCAGCCCAATATAAAAAGCCCTTGCTGGCCTCAGCTGTAGTTAATGTTTAATAGACAGAAATCTCACAGATCCGGGGCCGGGATATTGATATTTTTGTTAGAATTAGTGGTACTGCTGGCAGGTCTGGCCGGCTCTTCCTAACCACACAAATCCATCAGGAAGGTATCGCAATGGCCACAGACCTTCTCAGAAGTGTAATTACTGCAGGGAGGACGGGCCGGGAGCGCTCAGATGGGCAGAGGAAATGAGACACGGGATGATGATGGGGTATGTGACGGACGGAGATGAATATAGAACAGCAACAACAACTCCCATCATGCCCTGACAGCCAAAGAGTTGTAGTTTTGTAACAGCTGGAGAGCCACAAGTTGGGAAAAAATTCTCTAACCAAGTGTTTCCCAACCAGGATGCCTCCAGCTGTTGCAAAACTACAACTCCCAGCATGCCCGGACAGCCATTGGCTGTCTGGGCATGCTGGGAGTTGTAGCTTTGCAACTGCTGGAGGCCCCCTGGTTGGAAACACTGGTCTAACATGTGGGACTCTAGCTGTTGAGAAACTACAACTCTCAGCATGCCCTGCAGGCTTTTTTTTTGTCAAAATGGGTTTTATCTTCTTCTTTTGCCAACAAGTTATCATCACAAAACGAATAAGATATGAGATAGATATATAGATAGATAGATAAGAGATAGATATTAGATAGATAAGAGATAGATAGATATGACATAGATAGATAGATAGATAGATATGTGTCACGATGCCGGCTGGCAGGTAGTGGACCCTCTGTGCCAGAGAGGGATTGGCGTGGACCGTGCTAGTGGACCGGTTCTAAGCCACTACTGGTTTTCACCAGAGCCCGCCGCAAAGCGGGATGGTCTTGCTGCGGCGGTAGTGACCAGGTCGTATCCACTAGCAACGGCTCACCTCTCTGGCTGCTGAAGATAGGCGCGGTACAAGGGAGTAGGCAGAAGCAAGGTCGGACGTAGCAGAAGGTCGGGGCAGGCAGCAAGGATCGTAGTCAGGGGCAACGGCAGAAGGTCTGGAAACACAGGCAAGGAACACACAAGGAACGCTTTCACTGGCACTAAGGCAACAAGATCCGGCAAGGGAGTGCAAGGGAAGTGAGGTAATATAGGGAAGTGCACAGGTGAAAACCCTAATTGGAACCACTGCGCCAATCAGCGGCGCAGTGGCCCTTTAAATCGCAGAGACCCGGCGCGCGCGCGCCCTAGGGAGCGGGGCCGCGCGCGCCGGGACAGAACAGACGGGGAGCGAGTCAGGTAGGGGAGCCGGGGTGCGCATCGCGAGCGGGCGCTACCCGCATCGCGAATCGCATCCCGGCTGGCAGCAGGATCGCAGCGCCCCGGGTCAGAGGACGTGACCGGAGCGCTGCAGCGGAGGGAGTGAAGCGAGCGCTCCGGGGAGGAGCGGGGACCCGGAGCGCTCGGCGTAACAGTACCCCCCCCCTTGGGTCTCCCCCTCTTCTTGGAGCCTGAGAACCTGAGGAGCAGACTTTTGTCAAGGATGTTGTCCTCAGGTTCCCAGGATCTCTCTTCAGGACCACAACCCTCCCAGTCTACTAAAAAAAAAATTTTCCCTCTGACCTTTTTGGCAGCCAAAATTTCCTTGACCGAGAAGACGTCCGAGGAGCCGGAAACAGGAGTGGGAGGAACAGATTTGGGAGAAAAACGGTTGAGGATGAGTGGTTTGAGAAGAGAGACGTGAAAGGCATTAGGGATACGAAGAGAAGGAGGAAGAAGAAGTTTATAAGAGACAGGATTAATTTGACACAAAATTTTGAAAGGACCAAGATAGCGTGGTCCCAACTTGTAGCTAGGGACACGGAAGCGGACATATTTAGCGGAGAGCCATACCTTGTCTCCAGGGGAAAAAACGGGGGGAGCTCTTCTTTTCTTATCCGCGAACCTCTTCATGCGTGAAGAAGCCTGTAAGAGAGAATTTTGGGTCTCTCTCCATATAATGGAAAGGTCACGAGAAATTTCATCCACAGCGGGCAGACCAGAGGGCAAGGGGGTAGGGAGGGGGGGAAGAGGGTGACGGCCGTACACCACGAAAAATGGGGATTTGGAGGAAGATTCAGAGACCCTGAAGTTATACGAAAATTCGGCCCATGGAAGGAGATCTGCCCAGTCATCCTGGCGGGAGGAAACAAAATGTCGCAAATAATCACCCAGGATCTGGTTAATTCTTTCTACTTGTCCATTGGACTGGGGATGATATGCAGAGGAAAAATTTAATTTAATCTTGAGTTGTTTACAGAGAGCCCTCCAGAATTTAGACACGAATTGGACCCCTCTATCCGAGACAATCTGCGTAGGCAACCCGTGAAGACGAAAAATGTGTACAAAAAATTGTTTAGCCAACTGAGGCGCAGAAGGAAGACCAGGAAGAGGGATGAAATGTGCCATTTTGGAGAATCGATCAACGACCACCCAAATAACGGTGTTGCCACGGGAAGGGGGTAAATCAGTAATAAAATCCATACCAATCAGAGACCAAGGCTGTTCGGGGACAGGCAGAGGATGAAGAAAACCAGCGGGCTTCTGGCGAGGAGTCTTATCCCGGGCACAGATAGTGCAGGCTCGCACAAAGTCCCCAACATCCGTCTCCAGAGTCGGCCACCAATAGAAGCGGGAGATGAGTTGCACAGATTTCTTGATGCCCGCATGACCTGCGAGATGGGAGGAGTGACCCCATTTGAGGATTCCGAGGCGTTGGCGTGGAGAAACAAAGGTCTTTCCTGGAGGAGTCTGCCTGATGGAGGCAGGAGAAGTGGAGATCAGGCAGTCAGGTGGAATGATGTGTTGCGGAGGGAGATCAACTTCTGAGGCATCCGAGGAACGAGAGAGAGCATCGGCCCTAATGTTCTTATCGGCAGGACGAAAGTGAATCTCAAAATTAAATCGGGCAAAGAACAGAGACCACCGGGCCTGGCGAGGATTCAGCCGTTGGGCCGACTGGAGGTAGGAGAGGTTCTTGTGGTCGGTGTAGATAATAACAGGAAATCTTGATCCCTCCAGCAGATGCCTCCATTCCTCAAGTGCTAATTTAATGGCTAGAAGCTCTCGATCCCCGATGGAGTAGTTCCTCTCCGCTGGAGAGAAGGTCCTAGAGAAAAAACCACAAGTGACAGCATGCCCGGAAGGATTTTTTTGTAGAAGAACAGCTCCAGCTCCTACTGAGGAGGCATCAACCTCCAATAGGAAGGGTTTGGAAGGGTCAGGTCTGGAGAGCACGGGAGCCGAAGAAAAGGCAGACTTGAGTCGTTTAAAGGAGTCTTCTGCTTGAGGAGGCCAGGACTTGGGATCAGCATTTTTCTTGGTTAAAGCCACGATAGGAGCCACAATGGTAGAAAAATGTGGAATAAATTGCCTGTAATAATTGGCGAACCCCAAAAAGCGTTGGATAGCACGGAGTCCGGAGGGGCGTGGCCAATTTAAGACGGCAGAGAGTTTGTCTGGATCCATCTGTAGTCCCTGGCCAGAGACCAAATATCCTAGAAAAGGAAGAGATTGGCATTCAAACAGACATTTCTCAATTTTGGCATAGAGTTGGTTGTCACGAAGTCTCTGAAGAACCATACGGACATGCTGGCGGTGTTCTTCTAGATTGGCAGAAAAAATTAGGATATCGTCCAGATATACCACAACACAGGAGTATAACAGATCACGAAAAATTTCATTGACAAAGTCTTGGAAGACGGCAGGGGCATTGCACAGTCCAAAGGGCATGACCAGATACTCAAAGTGTCCATCTCTGGTGTTAAATGCCGTTTTCCACTCGTCCCCCTCTCTGATGCGGATGAGGTTATAGGCGCCTCTTAAGTCCAATTTAGTGAAGATGTGGGCACCTTGGAGGCGATCAAAGAGTTCAGAGATGAGGGGTAAGGGGTAGCGGTTCTTAACCGTGATTTTATTAAGACCGCGGTAGTCAATGCAAGGACGTAGGGAGCCATCTTTTTTGGACACAAAGAAAAATCCGGCTCCGGCAGGAGAGGAGGATTTACGGATAAAGCCCTTTTTTAGATTCTCCTGGACGTATTCGGACATGGCAAGAGTCTCTGGGGCAGAGAGAGGATAAATTCTGCCCCGGGGTGGAGTAGTACCCGGGAGGAGGTCGATAGGGCAATCATAAGGCCTGTGAGGAGGTAGAGTCTCAGCTTGTTTTTTGCAGAAAACATCCGCGAAGTCCATATAGGCCTTAGGGAGACCGGTTACTGGAGGAACCACAGAGTTACGGCAAGGGTTACTGGGAACCGGTTTTAGACAGTTCTTGGAACAAGAGGACCCCCAACTCTTGATCTCCCCAGTGGACCAATCCAGGGTTGGGGAATGAAGTTGAAGCCAGGGAAGTCCAAGGAGAATCTCCGAGGTGCAATTGGGGAGGACCAAAAGTTCAATCCTCTCATGATGAGATCCGATGCTCATAAGAAGGGGCTCCGTGCGGAAACGTATGGTACAGTCCAATCTTTCATTATTTACACAATTGATGTAGAGGGGTCTGGCGAGACTGGTCACTGGGATGTTGAACCTGTTGACGAGAGAGGTCAAAATAAAATTTCCTGCAGATCCAGAGTCCAAGAAGGCCACTGTAGAGAAGGAGAAGGCAGAGGCAGACATCCGCACAGGCACAGTAAGACGTGGAGAAGCAGAGTAGACATCAAGGACTGTCTCACCTTTGTGCGGAGTCAGCGTACGTCTTTCCAGGCGGGGAGGACGGATAGGACAATCCCTCAGGAAGTGTTCGGTACTAGCACAGTACAGGCAGAGGTTCTCCATACGGCGTCGTGTCCTCTCTTGAGGTGTCAGGCGAGACCGGTCGACCTGCATAGCCTCCACGGCGGGAGGCACAGGAACAGATTGCAGGGGACCAGAGGAGAGAGGAGCCGAGGAGACGAAACGCCTCGTGCGAACAGAGTCCATATCTTGGCGGAGTTCCTGACGCCTTTCAGAAAAACGCATGTCAATGCGAGTGGCTAGGTGAATAAGTTCATGTAGATTAGCAGGAATTTCTCGTGCGGCCAGAACATCTTTAATGTTGCTGGATAGGCCTTTTTTGAAGGTCGCGCAGAGGGCCTCATTATTCCAGGACAATTCTGAAGCAAGTGTACGGAATTGTACGGCATACTCGCCAACGGAAGAATTACCCTGGACCAGGTTCAACAGGGCAGTCTCAGCAGAAGAGGCTCGGGCAGGTTCCTCAAAGACACTTCGGATTTCCGAGAAGAAGGAGTGTACAGAGGCAGTGACGGGGTCATTGCGGTCCCAGAGCGGTGTGGCCCATGACAGGGCTTTTCCGGACAGAAGACTGACTACGAAAGCCACCTTAGACCTTTCAGTGGGAAACAGGTCCGACATCATCTCCAGATGCAGGGAACATTGGGAAAGAAAGCCACGGCAAAACTTAGAGTCCCCATCAAATTTATCCGGCAAGGATAAGCGTATCCCAGGAGCGGCCACTCGCTGCGGAGGAGGTGCAGGAGCTGGCGGAGGAGATGACTGCTGAAGCTGTGGTAGCAACTGTTGTAGCATAACGGTCAGTTGAGACAGCTGTTGGCCTTGTTGCGCTATCTGTTGTGACTGCTGGGCGACCACCGTGGTGAGGTCAGCGACAACTGGCAGAGGAACTTCAGCGGGATCCATGGCCGGATCTACTGTCACGATGCCGGCTGGCAGGTAGTGGACCCTCTGTGCCAGAGAGGGATTGGCGTGGACCGTGCTAGTGGACCGGTTCTAAGCCACTACTGGTTTTCACCAGAGCCCGCCGCAAAGCGGGATGGTCTTGCTGCGGCGGTAGTGACCAGGTCGTATCCACTAGCAACGGCTCACCTCTCTGGCTGCTGAAGATAGGCGCGGTACAAGGGAGTAGGCAGAAGCAAGGTCGGACGTAGCAGAAGGTCGGGGCAGGCAGCAAGGATCGTAGTCAGGGGCAACGGCAGAAGGTCTGGAAACACAGGCAAGGAACACACAAGGAACGCTTTCACTGGCACTAAGGCAACAAGATCCGGCAAGGGAGTGCAAGGGAAGTGAGGTAATATAGGGAAGTGCACAGGTGAAAACCCTAATTGGAACCACTGCGCCAATCAGCGGCGCAGTGGCCCTTTAAATCGCAGAGACCCGGCGCGCGCGCGCCCTAGGGAGCGGGGCCGCGCGCGCCGGGACAGAACAGACGGGGAGCGAGTCAGGTAGGGGAGCCGGGGTGCGCATCGCGAGCGGGCGCTACCCGCATCGCGAATCGCATCCCGGCTGGCAGCAGGATCGCAGCGCCCCGGGTCAGAGGACGTGACCGGAGCGCTGCAGCGGAGGGAGTGAAGCGAGCGCTCCGGGGAGGAGCGGGGACCCGGAGCGCTCGGCGTAACAATATGAGATAGATAGAAATATATGAGATAGATAGATCGATAGATAGATAGGACATAGATAGGAGACAGATAGATAGATAGATAGATATGAGATAGATAGATATGAGATAGATAGATAGATAGGACATAGATAGATATGAGATAGATAGAGAGATAGCTAGATAGCTAGATAGATAGATATGAGATAGAGAGATAGATATGAGATAGATATATATGAGATAGATATGAGATAGATAGATAGATATGAGATAGATAGATAGATAGATATATATGAGATATATAGATAGATATGAGATAGATAGATAGATATGATGGAGGTGTACAGGCAGTCCAAGCATCCATTTCTCCAGACTTTGATAGAGAACAGGTGGAGTTTCTTTTGCAACTTGTAACACTAGTCTTGACTAAGAACTTTATTTTTAATGAGGTATATTATAGCCAAACGACGGGGACCGCTATGGGAACGAACATGGCGCCCACATATGCAAATCTGGAAGAGTCACTCATCTATGTATCTCCCCACTTTGGCTTTGTGCTAAAGTGGTGGAGGTACATAGATGACATTTTCATGATTTGGACTGGAACATCTGCACAACTCATTGATTTTTACAACTTCCTTAATTCATGACGTCTTCCAGCAACAGCATACAGTTTTTAGACACCAAGGTACACATCCATGACAATCATCTAGAAACTGACTTATATGTCAAATTAACAGACTGTAATTCCATGCTACGGTTTGATAGCAATCATCCCTGTAGCATGGTAAAATCTTTAATTGTTAGCCAAATGATAAGGGCTAAATGCATCATCAGCACAGAAGATCAAGTACTACCTGCCCTCGACACTATGGTCAGTAATTTCAGACAGAGGGGGTACCCTGAACAAAAAGTCCTAACCATGGATAGACAAACATTGCTAAAATCCAAAAACAGAAATGGGAATGACAAGAGGCTTGCATTAATTTATACTTTCTCTGATAGGTCATCTAACATCTCAAACATTGTGAGGAAGCACTGGCATGTCTTGAGCCCTGGTATGGGCCACATACCCGAGTTCAAGAACCCACCGATCATGTCCTACAAAAGAGCACCTTATCTCAAAGACCGGTTGGTCAAAGCTGACGTGAGTCTCCGCAAAACAACACAGGGACTACTGTCCATTGCCAATAAAGGTTCGTTCCCATGTCGTGTATGTATAAATTGCTCATACATGGACAGGGGAAACAAATTCATTCATCCCATTACAGGGAAGCGTTTACCTATCAAATTTGACCTTACCTGTAATACAGAATTAATTGTATATATATTGAGATGCCCGTGCAACTTGCTTTATGTGGGGGAGACCATAAATGATGCAAAAACTCGGGTGAACCAGCATCGCTATACAATACGTAAAGGCCGTACTGATTTACCCGTACCTAAACACTTTTTTGGATAAAGGGCATAGTGAAAAGGATCTGAAGTTTACCATTGTTGACCACGTACCACCATTAAAACGTGGCGGCAATCGTATTTCAAAACTGAAGCGAAAAGAGTTATGGTGGATTTATCATCTTGACACCTTGAAACCACGTGGGCTGAATGTGGATTACAAAATATCACATGACATATGCAAAACCTGAATAGCGGTAGAACATCACTTATGTATATGGATTGTTTTAAGTAACTTTATTATCTTATATGATATCACTTATTCTTTATTTTTCTTTTGTAGAGATGGGCAAGGAGTTGGAGGAGCACTCGGGCCAATTGATCGCAATAAATCCATGTGGACCAGCCTCTATTACATATGTCTAGTGATGGACCAAAGCACCGTTTAAGAACAGATGCCGTCCGTATATGAAAAGTCTCACTTCTTCAGAATTGAGATATGCACCGAAATGGATCCCGGTCTGTTGCCCTAGGCAACAACGGAGTCTGTGGGTCTCTGTGGATTCTGGGTGTGTGATTGGTGAACGTAGGCCTCCCGGACCATATGTGCACTATACCGATACAAGAAGAATGCTGTGCGACTGAACGAGAGGACAATGGGCAGTGTTTCCCACACTACAAATGGCGCTGTGACCCTAGAACTGTTGTGCGCATGAGCTGAGGTGAGCGTCTGAGCTCCACGGCAACGGCCGTCACATGACTTGTCACGTGAACTCTCTAGCAAAACGTCACGTCCAATTCTGCGGACGGATCCCGGAAGTGCCTGTGTGTCCACGCTAAGCAGCATATGGATTATATGGCGATCTATGGCGAGTGTCCCGCCCCCCCGCCCATCTCATCACGATTAATGCACTATGCACCTGGAATCTAACCTCGGTATGCACAATATCTGTAATTCTGATATAGATAGCAGTGATCAATCTGCACTTAGATTACCTGCTGCATATGTTCGTAACACTGATGTATGTTTTGCACTGTACCTGTATTTATTCAATACTCTTTTTCACAATGTTTACACTAAATTGTTTCATTGATTGATTGGTCCTGCGTGACCATAAAAAGCCACATGATGTAACATTAGTTGCTTGATAATGATGGTGTGAGACCATCGAAACGTCGCTCCTTGCACATTTGGGATGAATAAATAGTTTTCATTTTTTTCACCAAACCTTGAGTGCCACAGTATTTTCTTTGGAACTAGATATGAGATATATAGATCGATATGAGATAGATATGAGATAGATAGATAGATATGAGATAGATAGATAGATATGAGATAGCTAGTTATGAGATATATAGATAGATATGAGATAGATAGATATGAGATAGATAGATATGAGATATATAGATAGATATGAGATAGATAGATATGAGATAGATAGATATGAGACAGATAGATATGAGATAGATATGAGATATATAGATAGATATGAGATATATAGATAGATATGAGATAGATAGATATGAGATAGATAGATATGAGATATATAGATAGATATGAGATAGATATGAGATAGATATGAGATAGATAGATAGATATGAGATAGATATGAGATAGATAGATAGATGATAGATAGATGATAGATATGAGATAGATAGATATGAGATAGATAGATATGAGATAGATAGATATATAGATAGATATGAGGTAGATAGATATGAGATAGATATTAGATAGATAGATATGAGATAGATAGATATAAGATAGATAGATAGATAGATATAAGATAGATAGATATGATAGATATGAGATAGATAGATATGATAGATATGAGATAGATAGATATGAGATAGATAGATATGAGATATAAAGATCAATATGAGATAGATAGATATGAGATAGATAGATATGAGATAGATAGATAGATAGATATGAGATAGATATGAGATAGATAGATAGATAGATATGAGATAGATAGATATGAGATAGATAGATAGATAGATATGAGCTAGATAGATATGAGATAGATAGATATAAGATAGATAGATAGATATGAGATAGATAGATATGAGATAGATATGAGATAGATAGATAGATAGATATGAGAGATAGATATGAGATAGATAGATATGATCATATGAGATAGATAGATAGATATGCGATAAATAGATAGATAGAAATTAGATAGATAGATAGATGGAATGTACAGGGCAGAAAGATAAGTGAAATCTCTGCCCCCATGATCACCACTGCTCCTCACATGTTCAGTCTAGAGAACCTCCAGACATCTTACATACATAGGTGTGAATGTTTTATTGCACGTCATTCACACTTGATGATTTGATGCCAGGAATGGATGGGGGGGGGGGGGGGGGGGGGGGGATGGGGGCAGGGGGGGGGGGGGGGGGTTCATGTAGGAAAGAATCTATTTCTCTCTTATTTTAGTCCAGTACAATTTTGGGCTTCAAAAACTGCCCCATAACAGCCTGTGTGACAGGGCGCAAATCAGACCTGTTGTTTTGATGCAGTTTTTGAAGCCAGAACTAGAATTGGATTCCAAGGTAAGGAGCGTCTGTCATTGTTTGGGTTCACAATACATGTGGAAAGGTATGGGGGTTCTTATACAGGGGTGCGGGGACACCTCTCAGGACTTCATCTATTCTGCTAAGGTCAAAAATGATTTTCAATATATTTAAAAATATGGACGGCACGGATATCAAGAGCGATTCCTGCAGAGGACACTGAGGAGATAGCGCCCCCAGCAGGATGTATGGAGACCCCTCCACACCATTGTTTACCTCAGTGATTCCCAACCAGAGTGCCTCCAGCTGTTGCAAAACTATAACTCCAAGCATGCCCAGACAGCCAAAGGCTGTCTGGGCATGCTGGGAGTTGTGGTTTTGCAACAGCTGGAGGCACACTGGTTGGGGAACACTGTTTACCTTGTGACTCTGCCGGCTGACACGTTCACTTCCGACTATAATAACATCTGGAGGAAAGTGGGATTATTTATGTGTGAAGAAGGGGGGGGGGGCGGCAGGGAGATATTTTTAGGGAAGAGGATGGTAATTTGCAGGTGAAAAGAATAAAAATAAGTAGGCAGAGGTAAAGAAAAGCGCAAGTGTGGTCACAGGGATCAGAAGACTGTATATTTAGGGTAAACGGCGCCTCAGTAAGACGAAAAGATGAAAGAAGAGCTGGAAATGCTAAATCTGGATCTTGTAATGTGTCTATAATAATAGATAGAAGATCTCCAGGAGAGAAGTACATCCCAAAATAAGATGAAATGGGGCAACAACCCGGGGGTCATAAGTCATCCATGTAAGAAACAAAGAATAAGCGCAGCCTCCAGGAACAATGAAGATTAATGTGTTCCTTTATTCATCAAAAGCCTTTAAGATAATGATTGAACAGTAGTTATTATCAAGCCAAGGATAGATAGATATGAGATAGATAGATAGGTAGATAGATAGATAGATAGATATGAGATAGATATAAGATAGATATGAGATAGATAGATATGAGATAGATATGAGATAGATAGATATGAGATAGATAGATATGAGATAGATAGATAGATAGATAGATAGATATGAGATAGATAGAGATAGATATGAGATAGATAGAGATAGATATGAGATAGATAGATAAATAGATAGATAGATATGAGATAGATAGATATGAGATAGATAGATAGATATGAGATAGATAGAGATAGATATGAGATAGATAGAGATAGATATGAGATAGATAGATAAATAGATAGATAGATAGATAGATAGGAGATAGATAGATAGATATGAGATAGATAGGTAGATATGAGATATATAGATGAATAGATAGATAGATAGTAGATAGATAGATAGATTTGAGATAGATAGATAGATAAATAGATATGATATAGATATGAGATAGATAGATATGAGATAGATAGATAGATAGGAGATAGATATGAGATAGATATATATGAGATAGATAGATAGATATGAGATAGATATGAGATAGATATATATGAGATAGATAGATAGATAGATTGAAAAATATGAGATAGATATGAGATAGATAGATATGAGATAGATAGATATATAGATAGATAAGAGATAGATAGATAAGAGATAAATCGATAGATAGATATAAGATAGATAGATATGAGATAGATAGATAGATAAATATGAGATAGATATGAGATAGATAGATATGAGATAGATATGAGATAGATAGATATGAGATAGATAGATATGAGATAGATAGATAGATAGATAGATAAGAGATAGATAGATATGAGATAGATAGATATGAGATAAATAGATAGATAGATAAGAGATAGAAAGATAGGAAAGATAGATAGATAGATATGAAAGATAGATAGATAGATAGCTAAATAGATAGATAGATATGAGACAGAGAGAGAGGTACCTCTGGCTACAACCAAGCATCTTAAAGGAAGTTTTTTAGTTTTGGAAGATAAAGCTTATTCATCTTATAATAACAATGCTCTACAATCCCACTAACATACTTTCTGTATCAATTCTTCATGGTTGTAAAGATCTCTGCTTGCTGTCATGCACCGATATGGATATTAGTAATCTGCCCTGGTGATGTGAGGGGCACACAGGTGCCGGGCTGGGTACAGTACAGTCTATGAGAACCCTCTCTCTATCTATCTCTCTCTATCTTTGTTTTAGCAGAGTGCCAGAGGTCTTGTAAACCAGCTGGTGCTCAGCATATGACTAATACACAGTACGCCGGGTCAGCCAAAAGCTGTCCGGGCATGCTGGGAATTGTAGTATTAAAACAGCTGGTTGGGAAACACTGGCTACAGACGGTAGATGAGCCTGGCACTAGGTGGGCATGAAGCAGTTTATGGCCACTATAAACAGTCCGTGGGCGCTCAGACATTGTATTGAATCATCCTTAGCTCGACTCCGAAAATTGGCAAATCGGTCATTGCTAGGAATACGCAAGGTTATAAAAAGAATATGGGTTACAGGTTGGCACTGCCCAAAAAAGATGGTATACACAGAACAAATTCATTTTAGTGACCTTGCATAACAGTGTGCCCAAGCAGGGTTCCTCCAGCTGTTGCAAAACTACAGCTCCCAGCATGCCCGGACAGCCGAAGGCTGTCTGGGCATGATGGGAGTTGTAGTTTTGCAACAGCTGGAGGCACTCTAGTTGGGAAACACTGGACTTGGGCAGCCTGGGTACCTGTGCCAGTGTAATGCCCACTCTCACCTTGTGCTTGGCAGCTGCTGCAGAGCTTTCCGATGGAAACAGATGAAGCAGAAGGACTCCATGAGCCAGCTGGGTGAGATGGCATGAAGGATCCCCGGATGACTCTTCTCACACCTGCGTTGGGTTCCGTTCTCACACCTGCGTTGGGTTCCGTTCACACCTATCGAAACGTCAAGTGTGCAAGAGAAACAGAGCGTGAGAAGCGCATAGATAAGAGTGAAGTATTCTCGTCCTCGCTGCACGGGCTATGACCACCGAAATGCAATAGTTTACGGGTAAAGGAGTTTACGGAGCGATGCTCTGCAGGAGTTAAAGAGGCAGAGCTCCTCTCATTGGGTCTTGTAGATGACAGTGAAGGGCTGTGATGGAATGGACATGTGCAAGACCCAAGAAGGGTTTTTATTAATTCATTGATAGGGCGACGCTTTGCAGGATGGAAGGGTGAGATGCTCTGCAGGCTGTGAGCGGAGACCATGTCCTATGAATGGAGCCTCTGCTGAGTGCATGTCCTGGGGGCTTCCATCCTGCGTCTTGTGTCCTACTCTCTCCCCCCAGGACCGGGCTGCGTGTGGCAGATCTGACCCAGGCTGCGGAGGGAGCTGCCTGCACACTGGTGTACACACAGAGGGGTGTGCGAGCAGCCTGCCGGCTCTACACACTGCCTGGTATAAATAGCTCCTGCTACCAACTCTGCCAGGGTAACCCCTTCCAGTCCGGAGAGGAGGAGACTGATATATATATATATATATATATATATATATATATATATATATATACAGCTGTACACCGACCGACACGTGTGTCCTTCAAAGTGTGTGTGGATACATAGATAGATAGATATGAGATAGATAGATAGATAGATATGAGATAGATAGATAGATATGAGATAGATATGAGATATATAGATAGATAGATATGAGATAGATAGATAGATAGATAGATAGATAGATAGATAGATATATAGATATGAGATAGATAGATATGAGATAGATGGATAGATAGATAGGAGATAGATAGGTAGATAGCGAGATATGAGATAGATAAATAGATATGAGATAGATAGATAGATAGGAGATAGATAGATAGATAGATAGATAGGAGATAGATAGATATGAGATATATATATATATATATATATATATATATATATAGATAGGTAGATATGAGATAGATAGATATATAGATAGATATGAGATAGATAAATAGATATGAGATATATAGATAGATAGGAGATAGATAGATATATAGATAGATAGATATGAGATAGATAGATATATAGATAGATATGAGATAGATAGATATATAGATAGATATGAGATAGATAGAGAGATAGATATGAGATAGATAGATATGAGATAGATAGATAGCTAGATAGATATGAGATAGATATAAGATAGATATGAGATAGATAGATAGATATGAGATAGATATGAGATATATAGATAGATAGATAGGAGATAGATAGATATGAGATAGATAGATAGATATGAGATAGATAGATATATACATATGAGATAGATAGATAGATAGATAGGAGATAGATAGGTAGATAGATAGATATGAGATAGATAAATAGATATGAGATAGATAGATAGGAGATAGATAGATAGATAGATAGGAGATAGATAGATATATAGATAGATAGATATGAGATAGATAGATATGAGATAGACAGATAGATATGAGATAGATATATATGAGGTAGATAGATATGATTTAGATAGATATGAGATGGATATGAGATAGATAGATATGAGATAGATAAATAGATATGAGATAGATAGATAGATAGGAGATAGATAGATATATATATAGATAGATATGAGATAGATAGATATATAGATAGATATGAGATAGATAGATAGATAGATATGAGATAGATAGATATATAGATAGATATGAGATAGATAGAGAGATAGATATGAGATAGATAGATATGAGATAGATAGATGACAGATGGATATGAGATAGATAGATATGAGATAGATAGATATGAGGTAGATAGATAGATAGATAGATAGATGACAGATAGATATGAGATAGATAGATATGAGGTAGATAGATAGATAGATGACAGATAGATATGAGATAGATAGATAGATATGAGGTAGATAGATAGATAGATGACAGATAGATATGAGATAGATAGATATGAGATAGATAGATATGAGGTAGATAGATAGATAGATAGATATGAGGTAGATAGATAGATAGATAAATAAATAGAGAAAGGAAAAAAGCAGCACTCCAGATGTTGGGATGTAGGGGTGCCTCCTCCTGCTGTAAACCTTGGTTAGAGGTCCAGTAAAGTATATGTCCAAAAAGAAACAGTGGCACTCCCGTAGATTTAGTGTAAAATAATGTCTTTTATTTCACTCCACCGTGTGCAGTGAAATAAAAGACATAACTTTACACTAAAACTACAGGAGTGCCACTGTTTCTTTTTGGACATAGATAGATAGATAAATAGATAGATATATGGATATGAGATAGATAGCTAGATATATGGATACGAGATAGATAGATAGATAGATAGATAGGAGATAGATAGATATGAGATAGATATGAGATATATAGAGAGATATATGGATATGAGATAGATATGAGATAGATAGATATGAGATAGATAGATAGATAGACATGAGATAGATAGATATGAGATAGATAGATAGACATGAGATAGATATGAGATAGATAGATAGACATGAGATAGATAGATATGAGATAGATAGATATGAGATAGATAGTTCTTCCCCTTTCCATCTTATTATATCTATGGTGTATGCTCCCCTTTATCTCTGTTGTATATATATTTTCAGTCTTGTATAGCACTTTTATAACTTTCCCCTGAAGCTACGTCTCATGTTTCTGATCTCTCTCTTCCTCACATCACTGATATAATTCCCAGATACATCTACATGACTGGAGCCTCCCGTCTATTACTCTCACAATCAGCCCTAATATACTCAGTATATTTTATCTTTACAAACCATTGCCCTGATCTTTTAGATTCCTTTGTTCCATTACTATAGTAAAAGGCCTTAGACATTCCGTCTGCACTATTTGCAGTGTATACAGGTGTGAGGATATATACCATCCTTATTATCAGAGAATCCATTTATAGTTGTACGATGCAGAGTGGGATGGATCTGCTTAAATCAGTAGAAACACTATAATGGTGGTATCTGTCCATAAATACAACAATAGGTGCTACCAGTGTTATGTACAGCATAAAAACCCAAAAAGGAACAAGAGATAACACCATAAAGGCGCGCACCTTGTTGAATGAGTAACAAATACAACAATCCTCATTAGTAAGCAAAAATATTTACATAAATAGTTATGAAAGGCATAAAGGCACTGCTGAGATGAGTGAAATCCCGACTGCTGAGATGAGTGAGATCCTGACTACTGAGATGAGTGAGATCCAGACTACTGAGATGAGTGAGATCCTGACTGCTGAGATGAGTGAGATCCAGACTACTGAGATGAGTGAGATCCTGACTACTGAGATGAGTGAGATCCTGACTGCAGAGATGAGTGAGATCCTGACTGATGGGATGAGTGAGATCCCGACTGCTGAGATGAGTGAGATCCCGACTGCTGAGATGAGTGAGATCCCGACTGCAGAGATGAGTGAGATCCCGACTGCAGAGATGAGTGAGATCCCGACTGCAGAGATGAGTGAGATCCTGACTGCAGAGATGAGTGAGATCCCGACTGCTGAGATGAGTGAGATCCCGACTGCAGAGATGAGTGAGATCCAGACTGCTGAGATGAGTGAGATCCCGACTGGAAAGATGAGTGAGATCCCGACTGCAGAGATGAGTGAGATCCAGACTGCTGAGATGAGTGAGATCCCGACTGCTGAGATGAGTGAGATCCAGACTGCTGAGATGAGTGAGATCCCGACTGCTGAGATGAGTGAGATCCAGACTGCTGAGATGAGTGAGATCCCGACTACTGAGATGAGTGAGATCCAGACTACTGAGATGAGTGAGATCCTGACTGCAGAGATGAGTGAGATCCTGACTGATGGGATGAGTGAGATCCCGACTGCTGAGATGAGTGAGATCCCGACTGCTGAGATGAGTGAGATCCCGACTGCAGAGATGAGTGAGATCCAGACTGCTGAGATGAGTGAGATCCCGACTGCTGAGATGAGTGAGATCCAGACTGCTGAGATGAGTGAGATCCCGACTGCAGAGATGAGTGAGATCCAGACTGCTGAGATGAGTGAGATCCCGACTGGAGAGATGAGTGAGATCCCGACTGCTGTCTGGATCTCACTCATCTCAGCAGTCAGAATCCTACTCATCTTAGGAGTCAGGATTACACTTATACCTTTAGTATAAATCAGTGTCTCCCAACCAGGGTGCCTCCAGCTGTTGCAAAATTACAACTCCAGCAGAAAGAGAATCCCTTAAGAACTGATGGCAGTAACAAAAAAAGTAACTAAATATGGGTGCAGTATAGGGGCCTACAACTATATATTGGGACAGTATAGGGGCCTACAACTATATATTGGGACAGTATAAGGGCCTACAACTATATATGGAGCAGTATAGGAGCCTACAACTATATATGGGAGCAGTATAGGGGCCTACAACTATATATGGGAGCAGTATAGGGGCCTACAACTATATCTGGGGGCAGTATGGAGGCCTACAACTATATATGGGGGCAGTATAGGAGCCTACAACTATATATGGGGGCAGTATAGGAGCCTACAACTATACATGGGAGCAGTATAGGAGCCTACAACTATATATGGGGGCAGTATAGGAGCCTACAACTATATATGGGAGCAGTATAGGGGCCTACAACTATATATGGGGCAGTATAGGGGCCTACAACTATATATGGGAGCAGTATAGGGGGCCTACAACTATATATGGGGGCAGTATAGGAGCCTACGACTATATATGGGGGCAGTATAGGAGCCTACAACTATATATGGGGCAGTATAGAGGCCTACAACTATATATGGGAGCAGTATAGGGGCCTACAACTATATATGGGACAGTATATGGGCCTACAACTATATATGGGAGCAGTATAGGTGCCTACAACTATATATGGGGCAGTATAGGGGCCTACAACTATATATGGGGGCAGTATAGGGGCCTACAACTATATATGGGAGCAGTATAGGAGCCTACAACTATATATGGGAGCAGTATAGGGGCCTACAACTATATATGGGGCAGTATAGGAGCCTACAACTATATATGGGAGCAGTATAGGGGCCTACAACTATATATGGGGGCAGTATGGAGGCCTACAACTATATATGGGGGCAGTATAGGAGCCTACAACTATATATGGGGGCAGTATAGGAGCCTACAACTATATATGGGGGCAGTATAGGAGCCTACAACTATATATGGGAGCAGTATAGGAGCCTACAACTATTTATTGGGACAGTATAAGGGCCTACAACTATATATGGGAGCAGTATAGGGGCCTACAACTATATATGGGAGCAGTATAGGGGCCTACAACTATATATGGGGGAAGTATAGGGGCCTACAACTATATATGGGAGCAGTATAGGGGCCTACAACTATATATGGGAGCAGTATAGGAGCCTACAACTATATATGGGGCAGTATAGGGGCCTACAACTATATATGGGAGCAGTATAGGAGCCTACAACTATATATGGGGCAGTATAGGAGCCTACAACTATATATGGGAGCAGTATAGGAGCCTACAACTATATATGGGGGAAGTATAGGGGCCTACAACTATATATGGGGCAGTATAGGGGCCTACAACTATATATGGGGCAGTATAGGAGCCTACAACTATATATGGGGCAGTATAGGGGCCTATAACTATATATGGGGGCAGTATAGGGGCCTACAACTATATATGGGGCAGTATAGGGGCCTACAACTATATATGGGAGCAGTATAGGGGCCTACAACTATATATGGGAGCAGTATAGGGGCCTACAACTATATATGGGGGCAGTATAGGAGCCTACAACTATATATGGGAGCAGTATAGGGGCCTATAATCCAGACTGCTGAGATGAATGAGATCCCGACTGCAGAGATGAGTGAGATCAACTGCTGAGATGAGTGAGATCCCGGCTGCTGAGATGAGTGAGATCCCGACTGCAGAGATGAGTGAGATCCCGACTGCAGAGATGAGTGAGATCCTGACTGCAGAGATGAGTGAGATCCAGACTGCTGAGATGAGTGAGATCCTGACTGCTGAGATGAGTGAGATCCCGACTGCTGAGATGAGTGAGATCCCGACTGATGAGATGAGTGAGATCCCGACTGCTGAGAGGAGTGAGATCCCGACTGATGAGATGAGTGGGATCCCGACTGATGAGATGAGTGAGATCCTGACTGCTGAGATGAGTGAGATCCAGACTGATGGGATGAGTGAGATCCCGACTGCTGAGATGAGTGAGATCCAGACTGCTGAGAGGAGTGAGATCCCGACTGATGAGATGAGTGGGATCCCGACTGATGAGATGAGTGAGATCCTGACTGCTGAGATGAGTGAGATCCCGACTGCTGAGATGAGTGAGATCCCGACTGCTGAGATGAGTGAGATCCAGACTGATGAGATGAGTGAGATCCCATATGGTGACCTCCTCAGGAGTCGATCCCTGAGGAAGTCACCCTTTGGTGATGAACACCTGGGATATTTGGAGTGGGGTGGATATTTGGTCCCCAGGACTTTGTTTACCACCATTTTTTTGGACAATAGTCAGATAGAAGGGCTTGGGCCACATAGACATTATATTATATTACTACAATTGTACAATTGTTATTGGGACATTTATATTGTTATTATAGTCTTGTACATTTCTTTGCATAATCCGATACCTGGTTGAATGATGATGTATGTTTATTCCGTACGGGAGCCAGTACTATTGGCTATATAGGGGGAATGGTTCTCACTCATCTCAGCAGTCTGGATCTCACTCATCCCATCAGTCGGGATCTCACTCATCTCAGCAGTCTGGATCTCACTCATCTCAGCAGTCAGGATCTCACTCATCTCAGTAGTCAGGATCTCACTCATCTCAGTAGTCGGGATCTCACTCATCTCATCAGTCTGGATTTCACTCATCTCAGCAGTCAGGATCTCACTCATCCCATCAGTCTGGATCTCACTCATCTCAGCAGTCGGGATCTCACTCATCTCAGCAGTCGGGATCTCACTCATCCCATCAGTCTGGATCTCACTCATCTCAGCAGTCGGGATCTCACTCATCCCACCAGTCTGGATCTCACTCATCTCAGCAGTCAGGATCTCACTCATCTCAGCAGTCAGGATCTCACTCATCTCAGCAGTCTGGATCTCACTCATCCCACCAGTCTGGATCTCACTCATCTCAGCAGTCAGGATCTCACTCATCTCAGCACTCTGGATCTCACTCATCTCAGCAGTCGGGATCTCACTCATCTCAGCAGTCTGGATCTCACTCATCTCAGCAGTCTGGATCTCACTCATCTCAGCAGTCTGGATCTCACTCATCTCAGCAGTCGGGATCTCACTCATCTCAGCAGTCGGGATCTCACTCATCTCAGCAGTCAGGATCTCACTCATCTCAGCAGTCAGGATCTCACTCATCTCAGCAGTCTGGATCTCACTCATCCCATCAGTCTGGATCTCACTCATCTCAGCAGTCGGGATCTCACTCATCTCAGCAGTCGGGATCTCACTCATCCCATCAGTCTGGATCTCACTCATCTCAGCAGTCGGGATCTCACTCATCCCACCAGTCTGGATCTCACTCATCTCAGCAGTCAGGATCTCACTCATCTCAGCAGTCGGGATCTCACTCATCTCAGCAGTCAGGATCTCACTCATCTCAGCAGTCTGGATCTCACTCATCTCAGTAATCTGGATCTCACTCATCCCATCAGTCAGGATCTCACTCATCTCAGCAGTCTGGATCTCACTCATCTCTGCAGTCGGGATCTCACTCATCTCAGCAGTCAGAATCCTACTCATCTTAGGAGTCAGGATTACACTTATACCTTTAGTATAAATCAGTGTCTCCCAACCAGGGTGCCTCCAGCTGTTGCAAAATTACAACTCCAGCAGAAAGAGAATCCCTTAAGAACTGATGGCAGTAACAAAAAAAGTAACTAAATATGGGTGCAGTATAGGGGCCTACAACTATATATTGGGACAGTATAAGGGCCTACAACTATATATGGAGCAGTATAGGAGCCTACAACTATATATGGGAGCAGTATAGGGGCCTACAACTATATATGGGAGCAGTATAGGGGCCTACAACTATATCTGGGGGCAGTGTGGAGGCCTACAACTATATATGGGGGCAGTATAGGAGCCTACAACTATATATGGGAGCAGTATAGGGGCCTACAACTATATATGGGGGCAGTATAGGAGATTACAACTATATATGGGGGCAGTATAGGAGCCTACAACTATATATGGGGGCAGTATAGGAGCCTACAACTATATATGGGGGCAGTATAGGAGCCTACAACTATATATGGGGGCAGTATAAGGGCCTACAACTATATATGTTAGCAGTATAGGGGCCTACAACTATATATGGGAGCAGTATAGAGGCCTACAACTATATATGGGGGAAGTATAGGGGCCTACAACTATATATGGGAGCAGTATAGGAGCCTACAACTATATATGGGAGCAGTATAGGAGCCTACAACTATATATTGGGACAGTATAAGGGCCTACAACTATATATGGGAGCAGTATAGGGGCCTACAACTATATATGGGAGCAGTATAGGGGCCTACAACTATATATGGGGGAAGTATAGGGGTCTACAACTATATATGGGAGCAGTATAGGAGCCTACAACTATATATGGGAGCAGTATAGGGGCCTACAACTATATATGGGAGCAGTATAGGAGCCTACAACTATATATGGGGCAGTATAGGGGCCTACAACTATATATGGGGCAGTATAGGGGCCTACAACTATATATGGGAGCAGTATAGGGGCCTACAACTATATATGGGAGCAGTATAGGGGCCTACAACTATATATGGGAGCAGTATAGGAGCCTACAACTATATATGGGAGCAGTATAGGGGCCTATAACTATATATGGGAGCAGTATAGGAGCCTACAACTATATATGTGGGCAGTATAGGGGCCCACAACTATATATGGGAGCAGTATAGAGGCCTACAACTATATATTGGGGCCTACAACTTTATACGGGGGCAATATGTGGCCTACAACTATATATGGGGGCAGTATAGGGGCCTTGACTATATATGGGGCAGTATAGGGGCATACAACTATATATGGGAGCAGTATAGGGGCCTACAACTATATATGGGAGCAGTGGAGGGGCCTACAACTATATATGGGGCAGTATAGGGGCCTACAACTATATATGGGAGCAGTATAGAGGCCTACAACTATATATGGGGCAGTATAGAGGCCTACAACTATATATGGGAGCAGTATAGGAGGCTACAACTATACATGGGGCAGTATAGGAGCCTACAACTATATATGGGAGCAGTATAGGGGCCTACAACTATATATGGGGCAGTATAGGGGCCTACAACTATATATGGGGCAGTATAGAGGCCTACAACTATATATGGGACAGTATAGGGGCCTACAACTATATATGGGGGCAGTATAGGGGTCTACAACTATATATGGGGGCAGTATAGGGGTCTACACCTATATATGGGGGCAGTATAGGGGCCTACAACTATATATGGGAGCAGTATAGGAGCCTACAACTATATATGGGAGCAGTATAGGGGCCTACAACTATATATGGGGCGGTATAGAGGCCTACAACTATATATGGGGGCAGTATAGGGGCCTACAACTATATATGGGAGCAGTATAGGAGCCTACAACTATATATGGGAGCAGTATAGGGGCCTACAACTATATATGGGGCAGTATAGAGGCCTACAACTATATATGGGGCAGTATAGGGGCCTACAACTATATATGGGGCAGTATAGAGGCCTACAACTATATATGGGGCAGTATAGGGGCCTACAACTATATATGGGAGCAGTATAGGAGCCTACAACTATATATGGGGGGCTACAACTATACATGGGGCAGTATAGGAGCCTACAACTATATATGGGAGCAGTATAGGGGCCTACAACTATATATGGGGCAGTATAGGGGCCTACAACTATATATGGGGCAGTATAGAGGCCTACAACTATATATGGGAGCAGTATAGGGGCCTACAACTATATATGGGGGCAGTATAGGAGCCTACAACTATATATGGGGGCAGTATAGGGGCCTACAACTATATATGGGGGCAGTATAGGGGCCTACAACTATATATGGGGGCAGTATAGGAGCCTACAACTATATATGGGGGCAGTATAGGGGCCTACAACTATATATGGGAGCAGTATAGGGGCCTACAACTATATATGGGAGCAGTATAGGAGCCTACAACTATATATGGGAGCAGTATAGGGGCCTACAACTATATCTGGGGTAGTATAGGGGCCTACAACTATATATGGGAGCAGTATTGGGGCCTACAACTATATATGGGAGCAGTATAGGGGCCTACAACTATATATCATTTTTTGTCTCAATGAAATATGGTCAGCCTACATTAAGTGGAAGGTTTGGATTTCTAGGCCTCTCCCGGAGGTGAAGGGGTTAAAGTCACCGCGCTGTGCAGGTGCTCGGCACCAGCGGGGTTACTGCGATGATGCACTTTCCATTGATAATGTGAATTATTAATCAGTTTATCTTTTGTGTTTTTATTTTCCAGGATGGGAAAATCGATGCGTATTCATTTAGTGCTCATTGCCATAATGTAGTGGGATTAATCGCTATATTTCTACCTGTTTAATGCTGGTGCCGGTCAGGGTGCCACTTGTTGCCTTTCGTATACAGGTTATGGTTCCTAGTACAGAAAGTAAAAAGTTACACCTTTATATATAAAGAAAAGCATTTCATTCTTCTTAGTTGCATAGAGCAGTGTTTTTCGGACCAGGGTGCCTCCAGCTGTTGCAAAACTACAACTCCCAGCATGCCCGGACAGCCGAAGGCTGTCCGGGCATGCTGGGAGTTGTAGTTTTGCAACAACTGTAAACAAACTAGCTGGGGATCATTTATTAAGGTCAGTGTTTCAGGCATTCTGGGAGTTGTAGTTTTGCAACAGCTGGAGGTCCGAAGTATGGAGACCACTGCCCTAGCTGAAACATATTTTTTTTTTACACTATTAATGGGTTATCCAGGAATTGGAAAAAAAAACATAGCTGATTTCTTCTACAAACAGCGCCACTCTTGTCCTCAGGTTGTGGGCGGTATTGCATCTCAGTTCTGTTGAAGTGAATGGAGCAGAGTTGTATTACCACCCAATACTACATACACAGATTTTGGGAGAAAGCAGCTACATTTTCCTAATCTTTGAAAACCCAAGCAAAGGTTTGGAGAACGTGCAATCGCAGCAAGTTTTTATGGGAAATTTTCCTGGGATCGGTGGGATTTATGGCAGGAAGTCGGATGTGTGGATATAAAAGAAAGGATATATATTAAAAGGGGTACTCCGGTGAAAAACTATTTGTTTTCATATCAACTGGCTTCAGAAAGTTAAACAGATTTGTAAATTACTTCTATTAAAAAATCTTAATCCTACCAGTACTTATCAGCTGTTGAAGTTGAGTTGTTATATTCTGTCAAAGCTCTCTGCTGACACCTCTGTCTGTCTTAGGAACTGTCCATAGTAGGGGCAAATCCCCATAGCAAACCTCTCCTGCTCCGGACAGTTCCTGAGACAGACAGAGGTAGCAGCAGAGAGCACTGTGGTCATACAGAAGAAGAAAAAAATACTCAACTTCAGCAGCTGATAAGTACTGGTAGAATAAAAAAGAATGTATAGAAGTAACTTTCTGGAGCCAGTTGATATGAAGGTTTTCATCGGAGTACGGCTTTAAGAAGATACATGCCACCAATGTACAGGGTGGGCCATTTCTATGGATACACCTTAATAACATGGGAATGGTTGGTGATATTAACTTCCTGTTTGTGGCGCATTAGTATATGTGAGGGGGGAAACTTTTCAAGATGGGTGGTGACCATGGCGGCCATTTTGAAGTCGGCCATTTTGAAATCAACTTTTGTTTTTTCAATAGGAAGAGGGTCATGTGACACATCAAACTTATTGTGAATTTCACAAGAAAAACAATGATGTGCTTGGTTTTAACATAACTTTATTCTTTCATGAGTTATTTACAAGATTCTGACCACTTATAAAATGTGTTCAATGTGCTGCCCATTGTGTTGGATTGTCAATGCAACCCTCTTCTCTATATACTGCTATATACTACTATATACACCGCAGGAGAAATGCTAGCACAGGCTTCCAATATCCCTATACACTGCTATATACTACTATATACACCGCAGGAGAAATGCTAGCACAGGCTTCCAGTATCCGTATACACTGCTATATACTACTATATACACCGCAGGAGAAATGCTAGCACAGGCTTCCAGTATCCGTATACACTGCTATATACTACTATATACACTGCAGGAGAAATGCTAGCACAGGCTTCCAGTATCCATATACACTGCTATATACTACTATATACACCGCAGGAGAAATGCTAGCACAGGCTTCCAGTATCCGTATACATTGCTATATACTACTATATACACCACAGGAGAAATGCTAGCACAGGCTTCCAGTATCCGTATACACTGCTATATACTACTATATACACCGCAGGAGAAATGCTAGCACAGGCTTCCAGTATCCGTATACACTGCTATATACTACTATATACACCGCAGGAGAAATGCTAGCACAGGCTTCCAGTATCCGTATACACTGCTATATACTACTATATACACCGCAGGAGAAATGCTAGCACAGGCTTCCAGTATCCGTATACATTGCTATATACTACTATATACACCGCAGGAGAAATGCTAGCACAGGCTTCCAGTATCCGTATACACTGCTATATACTACTATATACACCGCAGGAGAAATGCTAGCACAGGCTTCCAGTATCCGTATACACTGCTATATACTACTATATACACCACAGGAGAAATGCTAGCACAGGCTTCCAGTATCCGTATACACTGCTATATACTACTATATACACCGCAGGAGAAATGCTAGCACAGGCTTCCAGTATCCGTAGTTTCAGGTGCTGCACATCTCGTATCTTCACAGCATAGACAATTGCCTTCAGATGACCCCAAAGATAAAAGTCTAAGGGGGTCAGATCGGGAGACCTTGGGGGCCATTCAACTGGCCCACGACGACCAATCCACTTTCCAGGAAACTGTTAATCTAGGAATGCTCGGACCCGACACCCATAATGTGGTGGTCACCATCTTGCTGGAAAAACTCAGGGAACGTGCAGCTTCAGTGCATAAAGAGGGAAACACATCATCATGTAGCAATTTCACATATCCAGGGGCCTTGAGGTTTCCATTGATGAAGAATGGCCCCACTATCTTTGTACCCCATATACCACACCATACCATCAATTTTTGTGTTCCAACAGTCTTGGAGGGATCTATTCAATGTGGTTAGTGTCAGACCAATAGCGCTGGTTTTGTTTGTTAATTTCACCATTCACAGAAAAGTTTCCTCATCACTGAACAAAATCTTCTGCGTAAACTGAGGGTCCTGTTCCAATTTTTGTTTTGCCGATTCTGCAGCACCTGAAACTACGGATACTGGAAGCCTGTGCTAGCATTTCTCCTGCAGTGTATATAGTAGTATATAGCAGTGTATACGGATACTGGAAGCCTGTGCTAGCATTTCTCCTGCGGTGTATATAGTAGTATATAGCAGTGTATACGGATACTGGAAGCCTGTGCTAGCATTTCTCCTGCGGTGTATATAGTAGTATATAGCAGTGTATACGGATACTGGAAGCCTGTGCTAGCATTTCTCCTGCGGTGTATATAGTAGTATATAGCAATGTATACGGATACTGGAAGCCTGTGCTAGCATTTCTCCTGCGGTGTATATAGTAGTATATAGCAGTGTATACGGATACTGGTACCTGTGCTAGCATTTCTCCTGCGGTGTATATAGTAGTATATAGCAGTGTATACGGATACTGGAAGCCTGTGCTAGCATTTCTCCTGCGGTGTATATAGTAGTATATAGTAGTGTATATGGATACTGGAAGCCTGTGCTAGCATTTCTCCTGCGGTGTATATAGTAGTAGTATATAGCAGTGTATACGGATACTGGAAGACTGTGCTAGCATTTCTCCTGCGGTGTATATAGTAGTATATAGTAGCGTATATGGATACTGGAAGCCTGTGCTAGCATTTCTCCTGCGGTGTATATAGTAGTATATAGCCGAGTATACGGATACTGGAAGCCTGTGCTGGCATTTCTCCTGCTGTGTATATAGCAGTGTATAGCAGTGTATACAGATACTGGAAGCCTGTGCTAGCATTTCTCCTGCGGTGTATATAGTAGTATATAGCAGTGTATACGGATACTGGAAGCCTGTGCTAGCATTTCTCCTGCGGTGTATATAGTAGTATATAGCAGTGTATACGCATACTGGAAGCCTGTGCTAGCATTTCTCCTGCGGTGTATATAGTAGTATATAGCAGTGTATACGGATACTGGAAGCCTGTGCTAGCATTTCTACTGCGGTGTATATAGTAGTATATAGCAGTGTATACAGATGCTGGAAGCCTGTGCTAGCATTTCTACTGCGGTGTATATAGTAGTATATAGCAGTGTATACGGATACTAGAAGCCTGTGCTAGCATTTCTCCTGCGGTGTATATAGCAGTGTATACGGATACTGGAAGCCTGTGCTAGCATTTCTCCTGCGGTGTATATAGTAGTATATAGCAGTGTATAGGGATACTGGAAGCCTGTGCTAGCATTTCTCCTGCGGTGTATATAGTAGTATATAGCAGTATATAGAGAAGAGGGTTGCATTGACAATCCAACACAATGGGCAGCACATTGAACACATTTTATAAGTGGTCAGAAACTTGAAAATAACTCATGAAAGAATAAAGTTACATTAAAACCAAGCACATCATTGTTTTTCTTGTGAAATTCCCAATAAGTTTGATGTGTCACATGACCCTCTTCCTATTGAAAAAACAAAAGTTGGATTCAAAATGGCCGACTTCAAAATGGCCACCATGGTCACCACCCATCTTGAAAAGTTTCCCCCCTCACGTATACTAATGTGCCACAAACAGGAAGTTAATATCACCAACCATTCCCATTGTATTAAGGTGTATCCATAGAAATGGCGCACCTTGTAGAAGACTTATGGGGCTAAACTGACCTTAAGCTAAAGAGGAGCCTCATAGAAGCCGCAGGAGTTTCCTCGTGGGCGTGGCTATAGCCAGATCAGATGCTGATTGGTCCAGAACACACAGAGCACGATGTGTTTTTCCCTTAGTTATGTGTACGTAGTGCTACTATATTAGTTCTCTATTGTGCAGCAGATCTGCTCTATAAGATAACTTTCCATCTCAGCAAAGATACTGCAAGGTGGAAGCTAAGAAGGTCTCCATGAGGAAATATCCAGGATTATCTCTGTATACTAGTGACGGTATATCACACCGCAGACAACTCCCGCAGCGTATAAGACTTTCTATATTTGCAAAACTAACATGTCCTGTATGTGTGAATCTGGATCAAGTTCTGTAAACTCCGCACTGGAAATCCCCATTCATTTATAGTCAGGTACTGTCATTGTTGTGGTGCGAGCCAGGAAAATACAAAGTGCTTATTGTGCACAGTCACTTATCACCGACTATCTTACAAGGTGTATATCAAACACTACACATCCCAGCATGACCCAACCACGGGACATGATCAGAGTACAATTATATAATTTTCTATACCTAGAACACTACAACCCCCAATATGACCCGACCACTGAACATGACCATAGTACAATTATATAATATTCTATACCTAGAACACTACAACCCCCAATATGACCCGACCACTGAACATGACCATAGTACAATTCTACTATATTATATACCTAGAACACTACAACCCCCAACATAACTGACCACTGAACATGATCAGAGTACAATTCTACTATATTATATACCTAGAACACTACAACTCCCAATATGACCCGACCCCTGGACATGATCAGAGTACAATTCTACTATATTATATACCTAGAACACTACAACCCCCAACATAACTGACCACTGAACATGATCAGAGTACAATTCTACTATATTATGTACCTAGAACACTACAACTCCCAATATGACCCGACCCCTGGACATGATCAGAGTACAATTCTACTATATTATGTACCTAGAACACTACAACTCCCAATATGACCAGACCCCTGGACATGATCAGAGTACAATTCTACTATATTATATACCTAGAACACTACAACCCCCAACATAACTGACCACTGAACATGATCAGAGTACAATTCTACTATATTATGTACCTAGAACACTACAACTCCCAATATGACCCGACCCCTGGACATGATCAGAGTACAATTCTACTATATTATGTACCTAGAACACTACAACTCCCAATATGACCCGACCCCTGGACATGATCAGAGTACAATTCTACTATATTATGTACCTAGAACACTACAACTCCCAATATGACCCGACCCCTGGACATGATCAGAGTACAATTCTACTATATTATATACCTAGAACACTACAACCCCCAATATGACCCGACCACTGAACATGATCAGAGTACAATTCTACTATATTATATACCTAGAACACTACAACCCCCAATATGACCCGACCACTGAACATGACCATAGTACAATTCTATAATATTCTATACCTAGAACACTACAACCCCCAACATAACTGACCACTGAACATGACCATAGTACAATTCTACTATATTATATACCTAGAACACTACAACCCTCAACATAACTGACCACTGAACATGACCATAGTACAATTCTACTATATTATATACCTAGAACACTACAATTCTCAACATAACCGACCACCGGACATAAATATACATACATACATAGAGCACTATAACCCCCAATATAACCGGAAAACTGAATATAACTATCATACATAGAGCACTACAACCCCCAACATAACTGACCACTGGACATGATCAGAGTACAATTCTATAATATTCTATACCTTGAACACTACAACCCCCAACATGACCTGATCACTGGACATACCTAACATACCTAGAACACTACAACCCCCAACATGACTGGAACACTGGACATAACTATCATACATAGAACACTACAACCCCCAACATGACCTGATCACTGGACATAACTATCATACTTAAAGCACTACAACCCCCAAAATGACAAGACCACTGGACATAACTAACATACATAGAGCACTACAACCCCCAACATGGCCAGAACACTGGACACAACTATCATACTTAAAGCACTACAACCCCCAACATGAACTGACCACAGGACATAACTATCATACTTAGAGAACTACAACCCCCAACATGAACTGACCACAGGACATAACTATCATACATAGAGCACTACAACCCCCAACATGACTCAACCACTGGTCATAACTATATTAAATAGAGTACTACAACCCCCAACATGACCCGAACACTGGACATAACTATCATACATAGAGCACTACTACCCCCAACATGACCTGACCACAGGACATAACTATCATACATAGAGCACTACTACCCCCAACATGACCTGACCACTGGACATAACTATCATACTTAGAGCACTACAACCCCCAACATGACTCGATCACTGGACATAACTATCATACATTGAGCACTACAACCCCCAACATGACTCAACCACTGGACATAACTATTATACATTGAGCACTACAACTCCCAACATGACTCAACCACTGGTCATAACTATATTAAATAGAGCACTACAACCCCCAATATGACCAGAACACTGGACACAACTATCATACTAAAAGCACTACAACCCCCAACATGACCTGACCACTGAACAGGACCATAATACAAATGAACAGACCAATCAGATTGCAGCTGCCATTTGCCCCCATTATAAGATGATCGGTCACTATAAAGAATTGCCCCCGCCCCCTTGGTGCTTTGGGGGCCCCGACCTCTATGCTGTAGATATGATCTCATTCACACTGCTGATATCTATAACACAGACACCCTGCGGGGCCTAGAGGGCTGTGTGTGCGGCAGACATTAATGTAATAAAAGGCAATCCAATCCATTAGCAGGAAGCTGGCAGAGGATGATGGGAGAGTTAGAGGTCAGACCCCCTCCCCTCCTCTGTGTACAAGGATACATACGGCTATATATAGGTCCTGAAGGACTGAGGAGTCACCGAAATGATCAATACCGTCTGCAAGTCACTCCGCCGCCCCACCAGCACCCAGATGGCTGAGCCGACCCCCCACATCTCATGACCTACACCATCTATGATCAATGATGAATTACTGTCATTTATATGTGGAGGTATGGGGCCTGTGACCCTCCAGATGTGGCAAAACTACAACTCCCAGCATGCCCAGACAGCCGTTGGCTGTCTGGGCATGCTGAGAATTGTAGTTTTGCAACAGCTGGAGGCACACTGGTTGCAAAACTCCTATGCGTGGATCCAGTCAATGGCTGTCTGGGCATGCTGGGAGTTGTAGTTTTGCAACAGCTGGAGACACCCTGGCTGGGAAACACTTATGAGTGGGATCCCGACAGCTGAGATGAGTGGGATCCAGTCAACAGCTGTTTGGTCATGCTGGGAGTTGAAGTTTTGCAACAGCTGGAGGAGCTCAGGCTGGGAAACACCTATGAGTGGAATTCCAACTGCTGAGATGAGTGGGATCCAGTCAACGTCTGTCTGGGCAATCAGGGAGTTGTAGTTTCGCAACAGCTGGAGGCACAATGGCTGGGAAACACCTATGCGTCAGATCCAGTCAATGGCTGTCTGGGCATACTGGGAGTTGTAGTTTTGCAACAGCTGGAGGCACCCTGACTGGGAAACACCTGTGCGTGGGATCCAGTCAATGGCTGTCTGGGAATGCTGGGAGTTGTAGTTTCGCAACAGCTGGAGGCACACTGGCTGGGAAACACATATGCGTTGGATCCAGTCAATGGCTGTCTGGGCATGCTGGGCGTTGTAGTTTCGCAACAGCTGGAGGCACACTGGCTGGGAAACACATATGCGTTGGATCCAGTCAATGGCTGTCTGGGCATACTGGGAGTTGTAATTTTGTAACAGCTGGAGGCACACTGGTTGTGAAACACTTCTGAGTGAAATTCTGACTGCTGAGATGAGTGGGATGCAGTCAATGGCTGTCCGGGCATGCTTTTTTGCAACATCTGGAGGGTCACAGTTTGGACACCACTGGTACCATGCTAGGACAAAAAGCGCCACTCCTGTCTATAGGCGCTGTCTGGTATTGCAGCTAATTGATACTAATAACCTTATTCACAGGATAAGTGATCGATATCGATTGCGAAAATGGGAGTCCTGTGACCAGTAAAATGGAAGTCCTGTGACCAGTAAAATGGGAGTCCTGTGACCAGTAAAATGGAAGTCCTGTGACCAGTAAAATGGGAGTCCTGTGACCAGGAAAATGGGGGTCCTGTGACCAGGAAAATGGAAGTCCTGTGACCAGTAAAATGGGAGTCCTGTGACCAGGAAAATGGAAGTCCTGTGACCAGTAAAATGGGAGTCCTGTGACCAGGAAAATGGGGGTCAACATGCACGCTGCTACCCCGTTCAATCTCTATGGGACTGAGGGAGTTAGTCTGCACTCTTCTATATCTCTAAGTCCCATAGGCCTGGGGATACAGGCCCCCATTCTCATGATTGGTAGGGGGCTTTCAGAGGTCAGGCACTTATCAAGGGGCCCACTTTCTCATGATCATGGGAATCCCCAGTGGTCAGACCCTTATCTCCGGACCCTCCTTTTTATAATTGGTAGAGGTCCCTAGTGGTCAAAAGCTTGTTAAGAGACCGTCTTTCTCCTGATTATGGGGGTTCCCAGTGTTCTTAGTTGTCATACACTCATCATGGGACCCCGCTCATAATTATGGGCGTTTCCAGTGGTAATATACTTAGTACAGGACCCCTTTTTAATGATTAGTCAGGTTCCCAGTGGTCAGAAACATATGGGGTCCTGCTTCTGATGATTATGGGGGTCTCCAGTGTTCAGACACTTATCATGGGACCCTCCTTCTCATTTTCATGGGGGTATCTAGTGGTCATACACTCATCATGGGACTCTCTTTATAATAATACAGTGGTAATATACTTATTTTGGGATCCCCTGTTAAAGATTGTCGGGGTCCCAAGTTTTCAGAAATGTTTTACAGGACACTCTTTCTTGTGATTATGGGGTCCCCAACACTTTTCATGAGACCCCCTTCTCTTGATCATAAGGGTTCTCAGTGGTCCCACGCTCATCATGGGACCCTCCTTATAATCATGGGGGTACCCACTAGTAAGATCCTGTACTTACTGTAGCACAATCCCCCCTCCATTCATGTCAAGTACACAGCCATCACGGCTCCTCCCATAGACATGAATGGAGGGGGCTTGGCGGCTGTGTTCGGGAGTCATCTGACACAGAGTGGAGTTCGCTCCAGGCACCGGATGACTGGGGTGCCACTGCAGAGATGGCGGGGGTCCAAATCCCCGCGATCAGACATGAAATCCCCTATAACATGCGGATAACATGTCTGGCGGCGGAGTACCCCTTTAAAGGTTAGTCAGGGTTTCCAGTGGTCAAACACTCATCATGGAACCCTCTTTATAATCATGGGGGTCTCCAGTGGTATTAAACTCATTGCAGGACCCCCTTTTCATGATTGGTGGGGGTCCATAGTGGTCAGAAACCTATTATAGGACATACTTTCTTGTGATTATGGGGGTCCCCAGTTTTCAGCCAGTTTTGATGGGACCCTCCTTCTCATATTCATAGAGGTCATACAGTGGTCATACACTCATCATGTGACCCCCCCCCCCCTTAAATTCATAGAGGGTTCTCCAGTGGTAATAAATATACTTATTGTGGAACCCCCTTTAAATGATTAGTCCCAGTGTTCCAAGTGGTCAAAGCATGTGCCCTCCCAGAGATCCATGCAACATGGAGATTCAGGGTTCCGTTCTGGAGATCCCAGGGAGCCCCCAGTGGTCGCAAACAACAATCAGACACTTATCCCCTATCCTGTGAATAGAGGATAGGTTTTTAAATGTTATAGTACCCCTTTAAGGAGTAAACTGTTGCAAAACTACAACTCCCAGCATGCCTGGACAGCCAAAGGCCTTAAGCTGGAAGTTCTATGAGGCCTATATGGCAGTGTTTCCCAATCAGGGTGCCTCCAGCTGTTGCAAAACTACAACTCGCAGTATGCCTGGACAGCCGAAGGCCTTAAGCTGGAAGTTGTATGAGGCCTATATGGCAGTGTTTCCCTATCCGGGTGCCTCCAGCTGTTGCAAAACTACAACTCCCAGCATGCCTGGACAGTTGAAGGCCTTAAAGAGATTATCCAGGAAATATATATATCAACTGGCTCCAGAAAGTTAAACAGATTTGTAAATTACTTCTATTACATTTTTTATTAATCCTTTCAGTACAAATGAGCTGCTGAAGTTGAGTTGTTCTTTTCTGTCTAAGTGCTCTATGATGACACCTGTCTCGGAAACTGTCCAGAGTAAAAGCAAATCCCCATAGCAAACCTCTTCTTCTCTGTGCAGTTCCCGAGACAGACAGAGATGTCAGCAGAGAGCACTGTTGCCAGACAGAAAAGAACAACTCAACTTCAGCAGCTAATAATTATTGGAAGGATTAAGATTTTTCAATAGAAGTAATTTACAAATCTGTGTAACTTTAAGCTTCCTTTAAGCTGGAAGTTGTATGAGGCCTATATGGCAGTGTTTCCCAATCAGGGTGCCTCCAGCTGTTGCAAAACTACAACTCACAGCATGCCCGGACAGCCTTCGGCTGTCCGGGCATGCTGTGAGTTGTAGTTTTGCAACAGCTGGAGGCACCCTGATTGGGAAACATTGTCATAAGGTCTGCACAGGTGTATAATACAATCCAGAGCTTATTCTGTAGGTTAACAGGTTATTACAAGTCTCACTTTGAAGACAGGAACGTGAGAGATTCCGAGGGCTGAGACCCCCCCCTAAACCCCCCACCCCCCGCTCGCACAGTGGCAGCGCGTGGCACACTTGTAAATGAACAGACATCAAAGTATATGAGAAAGTAATAAGTCATGCGGATTTCATAAGAGGGTGAGACGTGTATCATGGGACTGACGGGGACATCTAACGCAAATAAACATTGATATACTCCCTATTATTGTCCCCCCACCCCTGCAGGCGGCTGTGCGAGCGCAATCCATGGAGAGGAAGCGGTGCAAGAGCAAGATGGAACATGACAGTCCCCCCAGGACACTGCAAGAATGTCACCAATCTGAGGGAGTACAGCCGAAACCTTCCATCATCTGTCCCCCCCTCAGTGTATACAGGACAAGGGCCACATCTCAGGTCCTAATACACAAGTGACATATCTTATACAAAAACCTCTCCTTATACACAGACCTCTTCTAATATACAGACCTCTCCTCCTCCTAATACACAGACCACTTCTAATATACAGACCTCTCCTACTCCTAATACACAGACATCAGGACACAGACCTCTCCTCCTCCTAATACACAGCGGACACAGACCTCTCCTCCTCCTAATACACAGACATCAGGACACAGACCTCTCCTCCTCCTAATACACAGACATCAGGACACAGACCTCTCCTCATCCTAATACACAGACATCAGGACACAGACCTCTCCTCCTCCTAATACACAGACATCAGGACACAGACCTCTCCTCCTCCTAATACACAGCGGACACAGACCTCTCCTCCTCCTAATACACAGACATCAGGACACAGACCCCTCCTCCTCCTTATACACAGACATCAGGACACAGACCTCTCCTCCTCCTAATACACAGCGGACACAGACCTCTTCTCCTCCTAATACACAGACATCAGGACACAGACCCCTCCTCCTCCTAATACACAGACATCAGGACACAGACCTCTCCTCCTCCTAATACACAGACATCAGGACACAGACCTCTCCTCCTCCTAATACACAGACATCAGGACACAGACCTCTCCTCCTCCTAATACACAGACATCAGGACACAGCCCTCTCCTCCTCCTAATACACAGACATCAGGACACAGACCTCTCCTCCATCCTAATACACAGACATCAGGACACAGACCCCTCCTCCTCCTTATACACAGACATCAGGACACAGACCTCTCCTCCTCCTAATACACAGCGGACACAGACCTCTTCTCCTCCTAATACACAGACATCAGGACACAGACCCCTCCTCCTCCTAATACACAGACATCAGGACACAGACCTCTCCTCCTCCTAATACACAGACATCAGGACACAGACCTCTACTCCTCCTAATACACAGACATCAGGACACAGACCTCTCCTCCTCCTAATACACAGACATCAGGACACAGACCCCTCCTCCTCCTTATACACAGACATCAGGACACAGACCTCTCCTCCTCCTAATACACAGCGGACACAGACCTCTTCTCCTCCTAATACACAGACATCAGGACACAGACCTCTCCTCCTCCTAATACACAGACATCAGGACACAGACCTCTACTCCTCCTAATACACAGACATCAGGACACAGACCTCTCCTCCTCCTAATACACAGACATCAGGACACAGACCTCTCCTCCTCCTAATACACAGACATCAGGACACAGACCTCTCCTCCTCCTAATACACAGACATCAGGACACAGACCTCTCCTCCTCCTAATACACAGACATCAGGGCACAGACCTCTACTCCTCCTAATACACAGACATCAGGACACAGACCTCTCCTCCTCCTAATACACAGCGGACACAGACCTCTTCTCCTCCTAATACACAGACATCAGGACACAGACCTCTCCTCCTCCTAATACACAGACATCAGGACACAGACCTCTACTCCTCCTAATACACAGACATCAGGACACAGACCTCTCCTCCTCCTAATACACAGACATCAGGACACAGACCTCTCCTCCTCCTAATACACAGACATCAGGACACAGCCCTCCCCTCCTCCTAATACACAGACATCAGGACACAGCCCTCTCCTCCTCCTAATACACAGACATCAGGACACAGACCTCTCCTCCTCCTAATACACAGACATCAGGACACAGACCCCTCCTCCTTCTAATACACAGACATCAGGACACAGACCTCTCCTCTTCCTAATACACAGACATCAGGACACAGACCTCTCCTCCTCCTAATACACAGACATCAGGACACCGACCTCTCCTCCTCCTAATACACAGACATCAGGACACCGACCTCTCCTCCTCCTAATACACAGACATCAGGACACAGACCTCTCCTCCATCCTAATACACAGACATCAGGACACCGACCTCCCCTCCTCCTAATACACAGACATCAGGACACAGACCCCTCCTCCTCCTAATACACAGACATCAGGACACAGACTCCTCCTAATACACAGACATCAGACCTCTCCTCCTCCTAATAGACAGACATCAGGACACAGACCTCTCCTCCTCCTAATACACAGACATCAGGACACAGACCCCTCCTCCTCCTAATACACAGACATCAGGACACAGACCTCTCCTCCTCCTAATACACAGACATCAGGACACAGACCTCTCCTCCTCCTAATACACAGACATCAGGACACCGACCCCTCCTCCTCCTAATACACAGACATCAGGACATTCTAATACCAGCTTAATATTATAGCCTGGCTGTGTATTATAGCACTGCTGTGTATTATGGTACTGCTGTGTATTATGGTACTGCTGTGTATTGTAGCCCGGCTGTGGGTTATAGCCTGCCTGTGTATTACAGTCCGGGTGTGGGTTGTGGCCTGGTGTGCAGTATAATCCGGCAGTGTAGTATAGCCCGGTGTGTAGTATAGCCCGGTTGTGTAGTATAGTCCGGCAGTGTAGTATAGCCCGGTGTGTAGTATAGTCCGGTGTGTAGTATAGTCCGGCTGTGTAGTATAGCCCGGTTGTGTAGTATAGTCCGGCTGTATAGTATAGTCCTGCTCGGCTGTGTAGTATAGTCCGGCTGTGTAGTATAGTCCGGCTGTGTAGTATAGTCTGGCTGTGTAGTATAGTCCGGCTGTGTAGTATAGTCCGGCTGTGTAGTATAGTCCGGCTGTGTAGTATAGTCTGGCTGTGTAGTATAGTCCGGCTGTATAGTATAGTCTGGCTGTGTAGTATAGTCCGGCTGTGTAGTATAGTCTGGCTGTGTAGTATAGTCCGGCTGTGTAGTATAGTCCGGCTCGGCTGTGTAGTATAGTCCGGCTCGGCTGTGTAGTATAGTCCGGCTGTGTAGTATAGTCCGGCTGTGTAGTATAGTCTGGCTGTGTAGTATAGTCCGGCTGTGTAGTATAGCCCAGCTGTGTAGTATAATCCAGCTGTGTAGTATAGCCCGGCTGTGTAGTAAAGCCCGGCTGTGTAGTATAGTCTGGCTGTGCAGTATAGCCTGGTGTGTAGCATAGCCCGGTGTGTAGCATAGCCTGGTGTGTAGTATAGTCCGGCTGTGTAGTATAATCCAGCTGTGTAGTATAATCCAGCTGTGTAGTATAGTCCGGCTGTGTAGTATAGTCCGGCTGTGTAGTATAGTCCGGCTCGGCTGTGTAGTATAGTCCGGCTGTGTAGTATAGTCTGGCTGTGTAGTATAGTCCGGCTGTGTAGTATAGTCCGGCTGTGTAGTATAGCCCAGTTGTGTAGTATAGCCCGGTTGTGTAGTATAGTCCGGCTGTGTAGTATAGCCTGGTGTGTAGCATAGTCCAGTTGTGTAGCATAGCCTGGTTGTGTAGTATAGCCTGGTTGTGTAGTATAGCCCGGCTTTGTAGTATAGCCTGGTTGTGTAGCATAGGCTGGTGTGTAGTATAGCCCGGTTGTGTAGTATAGCCCGGCTGTGTAGTATAGCCCGGCTGGGTAGTATAGTCCGGCTGGGTAGTATAATCCGGCTGTGTAGTATAATCCGGCTGTGTAATATAATCCGACTCGGCTGTGTAGTATAGCCTGGTGTGTAGTATAGTCCGGCTGTGTAGTATAGTCCGGCTGTGTAGTATAGCCCGGCTGTGTAGTATAGCCCGGCTGTGTAGTATAGCCCGGCTGTGTAGTATAATCCAGCTGTGTAGTATAGTCCAGCTGTGTAGTATAGCCTGGCTGTGTAGTATAGTCAGTCTGTGTAGTATAGCCCGGCTGTGTAGTATAGTCCGGCTGTGTGGTATAATCCAGCTGTGTAGTATAGTCCGGCTGTGTAGTATAGTTCGGCTGTGCCGTATAGCCTGGTGTGTAGTATAGCCCGGTGTGTAGCATATCCTGGTGTGTAGTATAGTCCGGCTGTGTAGTATAGCCCGGTGTGTAGTATAGCCCGGCTGTGTAGTATAATCCAGCTGTGTAGTATAGTCCGGCTGTGTAGTATAGCCTGGTGTGTAGTATAGCCCGGTTGTTTAGTATAGCCCGGTTGTTTAGTATAGCCCGGTTGTGTAGTATAGCCCGGTTGTGTAGTATAGCCCGGTTGTGTAGTATAGCCCGGTTGTGTAGTATAGCCCGGTGTGTAGTATAGTCCGGCTGTGTAGTATAGTCCGGCTGTGTAGTATAGTCCGGCTGTGTAGTATAGTTCGGCTGTGTAGTATAATCCAGCTGTGTAGTATAGTCCGGCTGTGTAGTATAGTCCGGCTGTGTAGTATAGTTCGACTGTGTAGTATAATCCAGCTGTGTAGTATAGCCCGGTTGTGTAGTATAGTCCGGCTGTGTAGTATAGTCCGGCTGTGTAGTATAGCCCGGCTGTGTAGTATAGCCCGGTTGTGTAGTATAGTCCGGCTGAGGGTTACAGCCCGGCTGCACTTGTATCATGGGGCAGATAATTCCCCGTCCTCTGGGGCTGTCACTGGGTGACCGTGTCTGGCAGCTGTTACGCCGAGCGCTCCGGGTTCCCGCTCCTCCCCGGAGCGCTCGCTACACTCTCGCTCCCGCAGCGCCCCGGTCAGATCCACTGACCGGGTGCGCTGCGATACCGCCTCCAGCCGGGATGCGATTCGCGATGCGGGTGGCGCCCGCTCGCGATGCGCACCCCGGCTCCCGTACCTGACTCGCTCTCCGTCGGTCCTGTCCCGGCGCGCGCAGCCCCGCTCCCTAGGGCGCGCGCGCGCCGGGTCTCTGCGATTTAAAGGGCCACTGCGCCGCTGATTGGCGCAGTGGTTCTAATCAGTGTGTTCACCTGTGCACTCCCTATGTATACCTCACTTCCCCTGCACTCCCTCGCCGGATCTTGTTGCCATTGTGCCAGTGAAAGCGTTCCCTTGTGTGTTCCTAGCCTGTGTTCCAGACCTCCTGCCGTTGCCCCTGACTACGATCCTTGCTGCCTGCCCCGACCTTCTGCTACGTCCGACCTTGCTTCTGTCTACTCCCTTGTACCGCGCCTATCTTCAGCAGTCAGAGAGGTTGAGCCGTTGCTAGTGGATACGACCTGGTCACTACCGCCGCAGCAAGACCATCCCGCTTTGCGGCGGGCTCTGGTGAATACCAGTAGTGACTTAGAACCGGTCCACTAGCACGGTCCACGCCAATCCCTCTCTGGCACAGAGGATCCACCTCCTGCCAGCCGGCATCGTGACAGCAGCTCTATGGTTGGCACAGTGATAGGGGCATGCTGCATCTATCTGTCCTTATGTGACCACCAAGGATGTTTATATTAACCCCTTAACTGCCCTAGACCACCAGGAATATCTCTATTAACCCTTTATTTACCCCAGGCCACTAGGGATGTTTATATCAACCCATATACTGCCCTAGACCACCACTAGGGATGACTTTATTAACCCATTCTCTGCTCTAAACCACCAAGGATGTTTAACCTTTTACTTCCCTAGACCACCAGTGATTAACTCCTTTACTGCTTTAGACCACCACAAGTGTCTATATAAACCTACTCTCCCCTCTAGATAACCAGGGATGTCTACATTTACCCCCCCCCCCCCATAAGGGAGTTCATATTAATGTTTTCTAACCCAGACTGCCAGGGATAGTTGGTATTGATATTTTCACTATTCTAGGCCAGCTTTTTGTCGATAAAGATGCCAAACCAACTCATACACTACCATCCACCAGAACACAAATCCCCAGTTTACAGATAACTCTAGAACATTCCATAAGAAAACTTGCTGCTATTACATCCTGACCTATCTGTTATAGTCCCCCCCCCCCCCCCCCAATAACGCATGCGACAATTCCATCCGTTCTTTACACTCCAGGAGATTTGTGCGTCAGTAAGAACCTGTCAGGTGTGCAATCACATCTATTCCTCCTTCAACATGGCGGCCAGAGAGGGCACAACCAACAGTCACGTGACAAGGGTTTTCCAGCGCCGACCGTCGCCTTTCCTCTGCTCTGATTGGTTGGCTCTAGTGGGCTATGCACAAGATTTGCCTCTACCAACATGGCCGCCCTTCTTTTTTCGGTCACGCTGATTGGACGCTTGGCCTGATGAGCCCGCCTCTCTCGTTATCTGATTGGCTCCGGTCCCGGGCCGGTCAGGATGACTTCCGGCCAAGCGGAAGGAGTGTACGGATCTGTCAATTAAACGGGGAGACAAGAGACGAGCAACGCCAGCGGCACCCCCCCTTGACCGGAAGCGGAAAACAAGCGCGACAGCGACCCCATATTGGGAGGGGTGAAGACTGAACTCTGACCTCTCTCTCCCCCCTATATTCATCTGGGTGTGGCCCCTAACACTGATAGGGTCCCCATGTGCTGTATACCTGAATCCCGATAACCGTATTGGCAGTCACCGCCCATTATATGTCTCCACCATTCATTTCTGCACCGATTTCCTATACATAGTCGTCTATATCTGTGCTATAGCCCCTGTATAGTCCCCCCCCCCCCCCCCATTCTGCTATAATGGTATGCTCCACATAGGCTCTTGCCCCATTGGGGTGACGTATGGGTGCACCCTGGGGGGATGTTTGTGATTTTATTGTCTTATGTAAGGATGTATTAGGCTGGCACCCTAGACGTTAGCTTGGAGGGGTGCAGCGCTGCTTGTACATTACAGTGCCATTTTATATTGGGGTGGGCTTTTTTTTTTAATCATTGGGGGACTGGGGAGTCAGGTCGTATGCAGCCGGTGGTGTGACATGTGCCGCAAAAAAGACGGTGACGCAAAGAGACGAGCCTGACAATCAGTTACAGCATGGTGAGTAGTGAGTGTCTATATATGTGTGTGTATAATAAATATATATATATATATATATATATATAACACTAGAGCAACGCTTTCAACTATGCGGCTCCCTAGCTTTAGTGATTCTACAGCTCCCATCATGCTGATTTAGAGGTTGGGCGGTTTTCTCCAAACTATGGGCCTCCAGTGGTTGCAAAACTACAACTCCCAGCATGCCTGGACAGCTATTGGCTGGAGCTGGAAGTCCATGGTTAGAGACGACTGCTGTAGCGCAATGCTACCTAACCTGCGGACCTCCAGCTGTTGCAAAACTACAACTCCCATCATGGCGGACAGGATGGAATCACAACTGGGAAAATTGTACTGCTGGGATCCCAAGAACCAATTGTCTTAGCAAGTGAGCGGAAAATCTATGCAACATACAAACATTGCTGAGTTCTAAACATTAAGGAGGAGTTTTATCAAAACCTGTCCATAGAAGTTGCCCATAGCAACCAATCAGATCGCTTCTTCCATTTTTGAAAAGGCCTCTGAAAAATGAAAGAAGCGATCTGATTGGTTGCTATGGGCAACTGGACAACTTTTCCTCTGGACAGGTTTTGATAAATCTCCCCCCTATGTCTGGAAGTCTTACAGACCAGTGTTATCCACACGGTGTGCCCCCAGCTGTTGCAAAGCTACAACTCCCAACATGCCCCGACAGCCGGGAGTTGCAGTTTTGCAACAGCTGGAGGAGTACTGTTTGGAAAACAGTATGTGGAGCGGCAGCAGCACACGTACGCTCCCATGCCAATTACTTGAGGGGGCATTTGACCTCCGTTGTAGTGATCGCTGGGGGTCTCGGCAATCGGACACTTATCACCTGCCGGTCGGGAATACAACTCCTAGCATGCCTGGACTACCTCCGAACTGTTGCAAAACAACAACTCTCCACATGCGCAGACAGCCAAAAGTTGACCAGGCATGCTGGGAGTTGTGGTTGTGCAACAGCTGGAGGCATGTTAATTTAAAGGGGTAGTCCAGTGGTGAAAAACTTATCCCCTATCCTAAGGATAGGGTATAAGTTTGAGATCGCGGGGGGTCCGACCGCTGGGGCCCCCTGCGATCTCTCTGTACGGGGGCCAGGCTCTCCGGCCAGATAGCGGGTGTCGACCCCCGCACGAAGCGGCGGCCGACTCGCCCCCTCAATACATCTCTATGGCAGAGTCGGAGATTGCAGAAGGCAGCGCTTCGGCTCTGCCATAGAGTTGTATTGAGGGGGCGTGTTGGCCGCCGCTTCGTGCGGGGGTCGACACGCCCCCTTCACGCGGGCTGTCGGGGCCCCGTACAGGAGATCGCGGGGGCCCCAGCGGTCGGACCCCCCCGCGATCTGCAACTTATCCCCTATCCTTAGGATAGGGGATAAGTTGTTCACCACTTGTTCACTACTGGACTACTCCTTTAAGATCACTTTTCTTTAACATGTGACTCTCCAGCTGTTGTAATACCTCAACTCCCAGCAGGCTCTCAAGCTGTTGTCTTTGTGTTGTAGTTTTGCAACAGCTGGAGAATCTCATTTCGGAGACTATTAGAGCAGAGTTTCTCAACGTGCGTCTCTCCAGCTGTTGCAAAACTACAACCCCCATCATGCCCTGACAGCCGAAGGCTGTCAGGGCATGATGGGGGTTGTAGTTTTGCAACAGCTAGAGAGCCACACATTGAAGAACCCTGGTCTAATAAAGCTAATCCATTGCAATTAGAACGCATGCTGGGAGTTGTAGTTTTACAACAGCTGGAGGGCCACAGGTTGCGGATTTCTACTGTGTATACGGTATTACCATCACCCTTGTCTGACTGTACAATCTATTTCTATTCACAGGCGTCCGAGGAGTCCTCCCTCCGAGCCCTGGAGAGTCTTATGACCGAGTTCTTTCACACCAGCACATCCAACGAACGGAAAAGAGAAATCGGTGAGACGGTGATGGCTTTATGCATCGGATGGGGGGGGGGGGCAGTATTTTTGGTGACTTTGCATGATGTTGCTGAGGAGGAGTTTGCTATTGGATAACCGGAGGGGTGTACGTCAGCTAGATCCGGGAACCGTTCTGGAAAGGTTTGAAGCTTAATGTGATCTGATCATGTGACTGTACACGTGGCTTCTGATCGTATATATGGACCAGTCATGTGATCACTAGATGGGAGGTCATGTGGCTTGAACTTTATGTACACAATGGGGGGGGGGGGGTTAATCAAAGCCTCTGCAAAAAGAAAGTGGCCCGGTTGCCCATAGCAACCAATCAGATCGCTACTTTCATTTTTAAAAGGGCCACTCAAAAATGAAAGTAGCAATCTGATTGGTTGCTATGGGCAACTGGTCAACTTTTCCTCTGAGCAGGGTTTGATAAATCTCCCCCCAATATGGCTGTAGGTTTTCTAGAATTTTCACTTGTAGGGAAAGGTTTATCAAAACCTCCGTAGAGAAAGAGCGGTGCATTTGCCCATAGCAACCAATCAGATCCTTTCTTTCATTTTTACAAAGACCTGAAATATGAAGGAAGTGATCTGATTGGTTGCTATGGGCAAATGCACCGCTCTTTCTCTACGGAGGTTTTGATAAATCTTCTCCATAGGTGGGAATTTATGAAAGTATTTAGGCCAGGTTTCTGCAAAATGCTAATTTTTGCGCACAGCTTAGTTGTACAAACAATTGTGACTTTTTGCCACGCACGGCACTCTTCAAAAAGTGTGTTGAGTGAGGTGTCAAGGGGGCGTGGCATTGCGGACCACCAGCCTTTTTTATTTTTTATTTTTTGGTCAGTATGCCAGTGACCTGGCGTTAATACAGAGGAGCCACAGGTAGGACACCACTGGCCCAAAGAAACGGGATTGGTTGGCCTTTGTGTATATATAAAAAAATAAATAAAAAATAAAAATAAAAAAAAGGGAAATAAAATTACAATAATAAAAAATAAATACATCAGGTGTGTTCTCTGCTTATGACTAGGGACCTGTTGTGGCCACATTACCTCACTTGAGACACTGTGTGACTTCCTCTTGGGCAACTAAATGTTATCTTGTGGGATCCATCTACCTCCTGTGTCGGCCAGCATGAACACAGATCTGGGAAAAATTTAAAGGGGTACTCCAGTGGAAAACATTTTTTTTATTTTTTTAAATCAACTGGTGCCAGAAAGTTAAACAGATTTGCAAATTACTTCTATTTAAAAATCTTATTCTTTCCAGTACTTATCAGCTGCTGTATGCTCCAGAGGAAGTTATTTAGTTCTTCCCAGTCTTACCACAGTGCTCTCTGCTGCCACCTCTGTCCATGTCAGGAACTGTCCAGAGCAGGAGCAAATCCCCATAGCAAACCTATCCTGCTATGGACAGAGGTGTCTGCAGAGAGCACTGTGGTCAGACAGAAAATACATTTAAAAAGAAGAAAACTTCCTCTGTAGCATACAGCAGCTGCTAAGTACTGCAAGGATTAAGATTTTTTTAATAGAAGTAATATACAAATCTGTTTAACTTTCTGGCACCAATTGATATAAAAAAAAATGTTTTCCACCGGAGTACCCCTTTTAAATTTTTTTTATTTACATTTTTTTTATTTTTTTCATGAAAACCCATGCTATCAAAGTACTACTCTGCTGCAGGTTTGGGACAGTCCAGTCTATACACAGCTAAGGCCCTAGGTCTCCAAACTGTGGACCCAAAGCTGTTGCAAAACTACAACTCCCAGCATGCCCGGACAGCCAACGGCTGTCCGGGCATGCTGGGAGTTGTAGTTTTGCAACAGCTAGAGTTCTGCAGTTTGGAGACCATTGGCTTTTAGGCGATATCTGTGCCTGTGCTTGATCTTGCAGCTTTGTCCCCTTCACTTCACCCACAGCAACATTGATCAATTTACTCCAATAAGAGATAAAAACCTCACGTGTTGTAGCCTTCGTATAAGATGGGCATTTTATTTAAATTTTTTTTATTTTTTTTTGTAAATTAGTTTGTTCTTTCACTGGAAGCAAGCAGCGATCTTCTTGAAATTGTCAAGGAATTGAAACACAAAGTATATGAAAAAGTTGCCAAACACTATACAGAAATCCCTTATGAAAGGGTTTCTGTATAAATGGCTTTTAGAGGATACATTTCTGTATAAATGGCTTTTAGAGGAGATATCCAGATATCCAGGGGATAAGTTTCAGACTGTGGGGGGGTCCGACCGCTGGGGCCCCCTGTGATCTCTCTGTACGGAGCCCCGGCTCGCTGGCCAGATAGCGCGTGTTGACCACCGCTCGAAGCGGGGGCTAACATGCCCCCTCAATACAACTCTATGGCAGAGCCGGAGCGCTGCCTTCAGCAATCTCCGGCTCTGCCATAGAGTTGTATTGAGGGGGCGTGTCGTTCCCCCGCTTCGTGCGGTGGTCAACACGCGCTATCTGGCCAGCGAGCCGGGGCCCCATACAGAGGGATCGCGGTGGGCCCCAGCGGTCGGACCCCCGCGATCTCAAACTTATCCCCCTATCCTTAGGATAGGGGATGTTCTTCACCACTGGACTACCCCTTTAATACTTTGCCTAATATACATTTTTGAGCCTGTGGCACCCAGATGGTGGTGGGGGTAGGCTGCTTGGAATCCACGGGATAATGATAACAAGCTGATCGGTTGGGGTCCGGATGTGGGGACCACGACTGATCAGGAGGACTTCTGAATGTGGCCAAGTGCAGTGCTTGACATTGTTTGGGGTCTGATGTGAATGTGTCAAAACATGGGGGGAACAATTGGGGTCCGAGCAGTCTGACTCCCACAGATCAACTACCTATGCCCTGTCCCTGTGTTTCCCCAACCAGGGTGCCTCCAGCTGTTGCAAAACTACAACTCCCAGCATGCCCGGACAGCCTTCGGCTGTCCCGACATGCTGGGAGTTGTTGTTTTGCAACAGCTGGAGGCACCCTGGTTGGGGAAACACTGGCCCTATCCTGTGGATAGTGAATAACTTTTTAACCCCTTTAATCTTTAGTAAGGCAACGATTACGGCTCTACCTGAATTTAAACAATAAATCCCAGCAAGTCCAGCACGTAGAGTTGTTTTACAGCCAAGGGCCCGGGGCTATACCTCCCGCTATACCTCTGTTTTTTTTCCCCTGTACTGACTCACGTCTTTGCTTTTATACACAGAGGCTCTGTTGAATAACTTCGCTCAGCAGCTCGGCGCCTGGAGGTTCTGCTTCTACTTCCTGTCCAGCTCACACAATGACTACGTCCTGATGTACAGTCTCAGCGTGTTCGAGGTGAGAACTCCGCACTTCTTATCATATTATACTATGATGCATCTTATCCACATCCTGGTCGAGAGCGTAAAAAAAAAGAATCCAAAATTGTTGCTTTTTTTTTTTTTTTTTTTATATATATTTTTTTTAACAACATTTTATTCCCCCAAAAATAGATAAAAAATGTGTTAAAAATTTTATATATGCAAATGTGGTATAAAAAAGAAAAAGTACAGGTCACGGTGCAAAAAAAATGAGGCCTCATACCGCCGCTTATACGGAAAAATGAAAAAGTTATAGGTCAGCAATTAGAGGGATTTTAAAGGGGTACTCCGGTGCTTAAACATCTTATCTCCTATCCAAAGGATAGGGGATAAGATGCCTGATCGCGGGGCTCCCGCCGCTGGGGACCCCCCGTGATCTTGCACGCTGCACCCCGTTTATAATCAGTCCCTGGAGCGTGTTCGCTCCGGGTCTGATTACTGTCGCTCACTGGGCCGGAGCCTATGGGAGGGGGCGTGACAGCTGGAGGCACCCTGGTTGCCATTGTGTGAGGGCATATTCTTTGTGGGATGAGCTATACTTTTTATTGGTATAATTTTTGCGATACATGCTGCCTTTTGATGATTTTTATTTGACTTTTTGTACCAAAATTAGCGAGTATCGCATATTTTTTATAATTTGATTTTACTGCAGCACAGTATATAAGGCTATGTTTATACAGCATAGTTTCTGCATGAAATTCTGCAGTAAATTCTGCAGAAATTAATTGCCCATTCACTTCAGTGGAATTCCTGTAGCGGAAAGTCTGCTGTTTGAATGGGATAGTGGGATCCCATTGAAGTGTATTGGCTATAAAGTCATGCATACATCCTGACATGTTAACATAGCCTTAGTGTCAGTGTTACACTGACGAGCAGCCTGTGTGATCCAGCATAGGGCTGGACCTCACAGGCTGCCGTACTTGGCAGACAGGAGGCAATCGGCCATGGTCAATTGAAATTTTTCATTACCGATCCTCCTTTTACCTCTCCCCCCAATATTATCTGTTTAAAATTGTCAAGAGATCCCCATACACATTAGGTCGGCCAATCCTGCTGAATTCATGGGCTTTGGACAGCTTTTGTTCTTATGTGTATGGGGCATTTAGATCAGTGTTTCCCAACCAGTGTCTCCTAGAGACGGGAAAGCTGGATTTTACGTCTTCAAATCCTGTGTGTGTGAATGTACCCTTATGTATTGTCCTTGAAATCGATGCCCACTATAACCAGTTTCCATTACTTACTGTGTTATACCAGTATTTCCTGACCTGTGGCTCTCCCGCTGTTGCAAAACTACAACTCCCATCATGCCCCGACAACCTTCGGTTGTCGGGGCAAGATGGGAGTTATAGTTTTGCAACAGCTGCAGACACCCTGGTTGGGAAACCCTGCACGGTACTGTGGATAGGGAACAACGTTGTAATAAACCCATAATAATAAATCTGCCCTATTGTTCTAATCCCACAGAACTTAATCAATAAGATGTGGCTGGGCGTCCCGTCAGAGGAGAAGATGGAGATCCGCGGCTCTCTGCCCAAGCTCCTCCTGAGCCAGCACAAGGCTCTCCCGGGCTTCATCTGCAACAAGCTGTGCAAGGTGATTGTAGACATGGGCCGACAGGACTGGCCGATGTTCTACCATGACTTCTTCACCAACATCTTACAGGTGAGCGGGTCCATCCATCCCTTTATGACATGCCTTAAAGGGGTACTCTGGTGAAAACCTTTTTTGTTTTAAATAAACTGGTGGCAGAAAGTTAAACATATTTGTAAATTACTTCTATTAAAAAAAAATCTTAATCCTTCCTTTACTTATTAGCTGCTGAATACTACAGAGGAAATTATTTTCTTTTTGGAATGCTCCCTGATGACATCATGAGCACAGTGCTCTCTGCTGACGTTATTATAATAACACTATTTATTGTTGTCCTTAGTCGGATTTGAACCCAAGTCCCTAGCACTGCAAGGCAGCAGTGCTAATCACTGAGCCACCATGCTGCCCTTAGCATACATCTGCTATGCTTGTGATGTCATCAGTGTTCCAAAAAGAAAGGAATTTCCTCTGTAGCATTCAGCAGCTAATAAGTACTGGAAGGATTAAGATTTTTTAATAGAAGTAATTTACAAATATGTTTAACTTTCTGCCACCAGTTGATTTAAAAGAAAAAAGGTTTTCACCGGAGTACCCCTTTAAAGGAGTACTCCGGTGGAAAACATAATTTTTTTTATTTTTTATTTTTTTTAACTGGTGCTGGAAAGTTAAACAGATTTGAAAATTCACACAATGAAGAGGAGAAAAGAGGAGGAGAGCAACACTGTATAATAGTGGTACCGGTATTAGGGGTCTGCCGCAGTTGTCAGGGTCCAGTTACTCTGTAATACCTGCGGGGTGCATGCGACTAGATAAAGTATCAATATGTAACAATACAAGAATGTAGCATTCACTCACCGCAACAAGGGCATCAACGTTCCTGGCTAGAGGGGGTTGCGGGTCGGCGTCTTCAGGACAGATTTGAAAATTACTTCTATTAAAAAATCTTTATTCCTCTAGTACTTATTAGCAGCTGTATGCTACAGAGGAAATTATTTTCTTTTTGAATTTCTTTTTTTTTGTCTTGTCCACGGTGCTCTCTGCTGACACCTCTGTCCATGTCAGGAACTGTCCAGAGCAGCATAGGTTTGCTATGGGGATTTGCTCCTGCTCTGGACAGTTCCTGATACAGGCATCAGGTGTCAGCAGAGAGCACTGTGGACAAGACAAAAAAAAAATACAAAAAGAAAAGAATTTCCTCTGTAGTATACAGCTGATAAAATGTACTGGATGGGTAAAGATTTTTTTTTAATAGAAGTCATTTACAAATCTGTTTAACTTTCTGGAACCAGTGGATAAAAAAAAAAAAAATTTATCCCTAAGTCAGGCAGTAAGATATTCACTGTAGGCCTCTGTCACCCCTCATGTAGCTTATCCAGACTCCCAGAACTACTCCCCTGGGGCTGATCATGCTGAAGACGGCCTCTGAGGAGCTGGCGTGTCCCAGGGAGGACCTGAGCGTGGCCAGGAAAGAGGAACTCCGCAAACTGCTGCTGGAGCAAGTGCCAACCGTGCTGGGGCTGCTGACAGGTAGGGGCCGTGCTGTAATGTATCAATATGATGTAGATATCTTTGTGCTTATGTTCCAGATTTGTTTTGTTTTTTGGGGAGCCCCCTTTTGTTATATAATTTTTTGAGATTGAGATAGGGAGAGGGATGGATGGATAGAGAGAGAGAGATGGGGAGAGAGAGAGATATATATTCCGGCGTATAAGACGACTTTTTCACCCCGACTTTTTTTTCGGAAAAGTCGGGGGTCGTCTTATACGCCTGGTATTGGGGTCCGGCATAGGAAAACTTATGACTATCTGCCCGGGCCGGCTCCCGAGTGCGGGGGCCGGCCAGAGCAGATAAAAACTAATTACGGATACTAAAAACCAGGCTGTCTCCAGCTGTTGTAAAACTACAACTCCCAGCATGCCCGGACAGCCTTTGCCGGTCCGGGCATGCTGGTAGTTGTAGTTACAAAACAGCTGGAGGCACCCTGGTTTTTAGTATCATGGGAGCAGATAATCATAGCTTTTCCTATGCTGGAGATCCCTGTGTCCCGAAAGATGTTTTCGGGACATAGGGATGTCTGCCGGTTACTCACCATTCCCCGACTGGCGCGCGTCCTCCTATGGTCCTCCTCCGCTTCTCCGCCTCTATGGTTGAACGCACGGGAAGTCAGTGACGTCCTCCTGCGACCATAGAGACGCAGGAGGACCGCAGGACCATGGCAGGAGGACGCACACCGGCCGGGCCTAGTGAGTGACCAGCGGCGCGTCATCTTCTTCAGTGATCCGGTCACCACTCCTACAGGCCCGAGACTGCTGCTATTGTCCATAGCAGTAGATGGTGACCCCGGGCTGGAGGAGCGGTAATCAGAACACTGTGGGGGCAGTACAGACATACAGCCTCCAGCCATGCATTGTATATGGCTGGAGGCTGTATGTCTGTGAGGGGGGGGGACGACTGTCTACTAATGTGGGGTAACTCCAGACCTAATGTGGGGGAACATGCTGCCGACCTAATGTGGGGGAACATGCTGCCGACCTAATGTGGGGGGGGGACTACAAGGTACTGTACATCGCGGTAGAAGGGGTAGTCTTATACGGCAAGTATATCCCAAACTCTATATTTTAACTGTAAAAGTTGGGGGTCTTCTTATATGCCGGCATATACGATAGATATATAAAAAAATAAAAAATTATTATAATTATTTATTATTAGCCATTTTTATAAAAAAAATCTTTACAGGCAGGAACAGGGGTGGAAAGAAATGTATACAAATATGTGCTTACTCCAAAATGTCCTACTACTGCAAAAAAAAAAAAAAAAAAAAAATTTTTACTTAGTTTCCCGTCTGACCAATAACTGGGCCTTTCTATAAAGTTACTTGTATATGTGAGAATATATCTATCCATCCACACACACACACATACAGTTGAAAAAAAATAATAATACTTTTTTACACTATATATATATATATATATATATATATATATATATATATATATATAGATATAGATATAGATATAGATATAGATATAGTGTAAAAAATTTTTTTTTTTTTTTTTCAACTGTATATGTGTGTGGATGGATAGATATATTCTCACATATACAAGTAACTATAGAAAGGCCCAGTTATTGGTCAGACGGGAAACTAAGTAAAAAATGTGAAGTTGTGGTTTAACCCTGCATGCATTAATATAGATAATAATTACAGTACACATACCCACACGTTATAGCCATCTCTCCTAATTCCTCTCCTCAGTACACTGTGTAGCTCTGGCGGAGGCTTATCACTTCACCAGAACAAAAGGGTCGGTCAATTGAAATCTATCACAGGCGATCCTTCTCCTCTCCTTGCAAAACGACAACTCCCAACATGCACATTGGCTGGCCAGGCATGCTTGCAGTTGTAGTTTTGCAACAGCTGAAGGCGCCCTCGTTGGGAAACACTGCTTTTAGAAATTGACATAGTTGGGAGTACAGACATCTAGATCAGTGGTCTCCAACCTGCGGACCTCCAGATGTTGCAAAGCTACAACTCCCAGCATGCCCGGACAGCCAACGGCTGTCCGGGCATGCTGGGAGTTGTAGCTTTGCAACATCTGGAGGTCCTCAGGTTGGAGACTACTGATCTAGTCCCTTCTTTGTATCCCGGGGATGATGAACTTTTGCATTTGTCACAGGTTATAGTCAATTCATCTTTTTTTAGTTTTTATCACAGGAGCAGGAAATTGTGTACTTTCACTTTCTTTTCTGCAGAAGAAAGGGAGGGGGGTGATGACTTTTATTATTTGGCTCTCGTTCAGTTCTATTTGCATAGAGTTTTGTTTTAGGATATGCTGCACACCTAAATTCCTACATATGGGGGGAGATTTATCAAAACCTGTGCAGAGTAAAATTTGATCAGGTGCCCATAGCAACCAATCAGATGGCTTCTTTCATTTTTGCAGAGGCCTCTGCAAAATGAAAGAAGCGATCTGATTGGTTGCTATGGGCAACTGGGCAACTTTTCCTCTGCACAGGAGTCTGACGCCTGTACATTACCTCATAGGTAATTTTAAGATATTTCTTTCTGTTTTTTTAAATTCAGGAGTTCTTGAAAGTATATGGGATAAGCACAGTGTCACCGCAGCCACTCCTCCGCCATCACCTACTGCTTCCGATGCCGGTAAGTGTTCCAGCCATATGGGACATTACATATGTTGTGTGTCGACATATACAGTTTGTTTGTGGTGTTTTAAGCTAGATAACCTCTGTAAAGCAGTGTTCCCCAAAGTTTTGGCTTTCCACCTGTAGCAAAACTACAACCCCCAGCATGCCCTGATGGGCTTTAGATTGGGGAACACTCGCTTAAAGGAACATTCCCAACAAAACTGGTGCATGGTAGGCCTAGTGCAAGACCTGTGTATTTTAATGATTGTCATGCTTTGGGTCCTGCACTATCATTTTTTATTTACATTAATAGAATCATTTTTTAATAAATAATGTGATTCTATTACTTTTATCCGAATGATAGCTGCCAGCCAGTCTGCCCCTCGTCCTATGATCTTAGTGCAGGATCTAGCAGGGTTGACAATGCAGGCTGTTCACCCCTTGTACCTCCACTTGTGGATTATAGTGATGTACATCTGCAGGTGGAGAATGTGTGTGTGTGTGTGTGTGTTGGAGGGGTGTACCCAGGGCTCAAGTCCTGCAGGAGCTCATTTACACAGCAGGAACGCAGTTCCCATTAGCAGGAGTCCTGCAGGGTCAAATAAACTTTTGATATATTTTAGATGAATGAATGTTGAATAACTTTCCAATAGCATGTTAATGAAAAATATGCTTCTTTCTATTGTATTTTTCCCGATCAGTCCTGTCAGCAAGCATTTCTGACTCATGCTGGAGTCCTAAACACTCAGAGCTGCCAGCCTGCTTTGTTCACAGCCAAACAGGCTGTGAACAAAGCAGGCTGGCAGCTCTGAGTGTTCTCCTTTGTGAACAAAGCAGACTGGCAGCTCGTAGTGTTTAGGACTCCAGCATGAGTCTGAAATGCTTGCTGCCAGGACTGGTAGGGAGACCCCTAGTGGTCATTTCTTCAAAGTGAAAAATTAAATATAAAGAAGCATATTTTTTAATAACATGCAATTGTAAAGTTATTCTGCATACATTAATCTATAATATATGAAAAGTTTTTTTGATGAGAGGTACCCTTTAAAGGGGTACTCCGCCCCTAGACATCTTATCCCGGGGTCCCGCCGCTGGGGACCCCAGAAATCTTGGCTGCGGCACCCCAACTTTGCTCCGTGACGAATGACTGGCGAAGGGGGGGGCAGAAGGTTGTGACGTCACGGCCATGCCGCCTCAATGCAAGTCTATGGGAGTGGTCGTGACGGCCGTCATGCCCCCTCCTATAGACTTGCATTGAGGGGCTGTGGCGGTGACATCATGAGCCTCCGGCGCTGCACCCAATGCTATAAACGAATGCCGGGTGCAGCAGGGAGAACGCGGGGGGACCCAGAAGCGGAACCACCGCAATCAGACATCTTATCCCCTATCCTTTGGATAGGGGATAAGATGTCTAGGGGCGGAGTAACCCTTTTAAGTGGAAATCTTGGGTGAGTTCCCACACTTTTTTTTTATTTTATTTTTTTCTTCCAGGACTAGACCCCTGGGGTGTATCCTCTAAGTGGGGTATATGGAGATACCTCTACATAAGTTATAAAAACCTGTTTTCTTCCAGTAACCACTGGACTCTTGTCTATAGCCTGAGCCTGGTATTGCAGTTCAGCCCCATTCGAGTGAATAGCAGACGCAGCCCACTGACATGAGTGCTAGTGTTTCAGGGTGGTTGGGGGAGCAGACTTCATCTCATACACTTCTCAGCTGTAGCCACAAACCACAGAAAGTATAGGACGTCTAAGTCCTGGTTGTATGGGAGCGCATTTACTACACACAGCCGACTTCCCTTCTTGTAATAGTATTGTAGAAAACTAAAGTTAGCAATTCTCATTTCCTAAGAGGGTCTAAAAAAAACTTCACAGCTACTTTAAATATAATGGGGCAGCACTCTCCCTGCTGAAAGGTATTGTTTGGAAATATAGGGAAAATGTGAGGCTAAACCCTTTGATATTGGGGCATCCAAAGGACAAGGAAAAGGACTTTGCTGAGAGATCTTAGTGATGGTTTGTACTACTTGTTGGATTTTGCAGGCAAATGCATCATGAGAAAGGGTGGATGTTATAGGGGTTATATAGGGTTAAAAAATGCTGTGCCACCCTTTTTCTTCAGATTTTGTGATATTACAGATGTACTCCATTCACTTCAATGGAACTGAGTAATACCACACACAACCTGAGAACAGGGGTGGCACTGTTTCTGGAAAAAAAAAAAATCTAAGGGGTTTATCCAGGATAAGAAAAACATAGTTAAAGGGGTACTCCGATGCTTACACATCTTATCCCCTATCCAAAGTATAGGGGATAAGATGCCTGATCGCGGGAGTCCCGCCGCTGGGGATGCCCGGGATCATGCACGCGGCACCCCGTTTGTAATCAGTCCCCGGAGCGTGTTTGCTCCAGGTCTGATTACGATCGACCGCACGGCCGGCGGCGTGTGACATCACGCCTCCGCCCCCGTGTGACATCACGCTCCGCCCCTCAATGCAAGCTTACAGGAGGGGGCGTGATAGCTATCACGCCCCCTCCCGTAGGCTTGCATTGAGGGGCGGAGCGTGACATCACACGGGGGCGGGGGCGTGACGTCACACGCCGCCGGCCCTGTGGTCGCCGGTAATCAGTCCCAGAGCAAACACGCTCTGGGGACTGATTACAAACGAGGTGCCCCGTGCATGATCCCAGGCGTCCCCAGCGACGGGACTCCCGCGATCAGGCATCTTATCCCCTATCCTTTGGATAGGGGATAAGATGTGTAAGCACCGGGGAACCCCTTTAAAGGAAAACTTACACATATGGACGTCATAGAGAGTGTGCCACAGTAGAAAGCAGATTACAAGCATGAGTCCTGTGCAGGTATTTAGTATGTGGATCATCATTTACTTATATGGCCTTAAACTTAGAGGAGTATTCCGGCTTTATACATCTTATCCCCTATCCAAAGGAATATATAGCCTGAATTTTTTCAAGGGGTATTCCAGGAAAAAAATATATTTTTTTTTTTCCTTCCAATAATTGTCAGCTGCTGAAGTTGAGTTGTTTTCTGTCTGGCAACAGTGCTCTCTGCTGACATCTACTCTGTGCAGTTCCCCGAGACAAGCAGAGAATAGGTTTGCTATGGGAATTTGCTTTTACTCTGGACGGTTCCCGAGACAGTTGTCATCAGAGAGCACTTAGACAAGAACAACATCTCAACTTCAGCCACTCATAAGTACTGAAAGGATTAAGATTTCTTAATAGAGGTAATTTACAAATATTTAATAATAATAATAAATTATTATTATTATTATTATTATTATTATTATTATTTCCTGAATTATCGGTTTAATACTATAAGAAAGATAGACCTAGATGAGAATCACCCCCACCCCCCCTGGCAAAATCACTTGTCTTCCGGGGGTCTCAGGAGGCGCAAAAAATGGTCGCTCTCATACCAAAGGGAAATCTGTACTGAGACAACCCCATTAACAGCGTCACTGCCAGTCAGGCCGGATTGGCTTTAGTATTGCACGATGTAGATTTCCCTTCAGTCTTGGAGAATGTGGATATTACAGCATCTGTATAATAAACACATCATGTCATCATCTCCGAGCAGCGCCTAATGACGATCCCACGTGTCTTCTAACATGGTATGACATTTCCCCCGAGATCAATGGTGTCGGCTTGTTGCTGACTTCCTTCCTGTTCACGAAAGCACTTGCGGTTTCCTTGTGTAATGCGGCTGAACACTGTAGGTTCACGTCTAATGAAGACCTGAGATGTCTTTAACTAACACAAGCTATAGACTGTAGAAACAATTATACGTCCGGTGTTGGCGTCCATCATAGTATAGTACGATGAATATATGACTGGCAATATGGTGCCGCACAATAATATTTCTCATAACGACCTAGCTGTGTCCTCCTCAGCGGACATGTGGAGGGACCCTACCTGCCTTGTTCTTGTCCGATCGGTGCTCCAATAGTTCTGGAAGCCATGGCAGGCTGCACTAATGGAGCATTGATAACACTGATCAATGCTGTGCTATGGCACTGCATTGTTCAGTGTATGCAATCGAGAGATTGCATCCTAGTCTCTTATGGGAACTAAAAAATGGAAAAGAGGAAAGGAGAAAAAAACAGGCCCCTACCCTAATAAAAGATTGAATATCACCCCCCCCCCCTTCCCTTTTTTAAATTAACATAAACATATGTGGTGTTGCCGCATGCCCAAATGTCCAAACTATTAAACTATATTGTTAAACTGCACGGTCAATGGCGTACATGTAAGAAAATACCAAAGTCCAAAATTGAGTATCTTATGGTCATTTCATGTATCAGAAAAAAAAATAAAAAGTGACCAAAAATTCCCCCAAAAATGGTACTGATAGATAAAAAAAAAAATATATATAGCGCAAAAAAATAAGTCCTCAAACATCCTCCAAGCAGAAAAATAGTTCTAGGGGGTCTGGACAACTTTAGTTTATAAAAGTAAAACCTTTTTTAAAAGCAGTGAAATAAAACAAATTGAATTACCGTATGTGTGAATTATTTTGCTCCTTATCCGCTTGTGATATTGACCAGATATGAATGTAGGAGTGTTGTGTACAGGAGGGAGGAGTTCTATAGCCATTTGTATAGTTATTCGGCATAAGAGATTTGTCTGAAGCAGACCTTGAAAAAGGTTACACAGCCGAAACGCGTCGGTCCATAGTTTTAACTTTATTTGTTACCCTGATGATGAAGATGAAATAAAGCTCGTGTTTTTATACACATTGATGTGTCTGGAAGTGCTGGGGGATTCCTGCTCCGAGTGAGCAAACCTTTTTTCCAAAATAAAACAAAATCTAATTGGGTATGGATCGTATGGACCCACAGAATAAAGATATTGGACCTGAAATACGAAGAGTATTGTGTAGTTTTCTTTGTGGGTTTTTATTCCCTACCAAAAAATTTTTTTTTCCGCGTGATGTACTAAGCTTTCTCTACATTTTGCACTTTTCCTTACATTTTGCCTTTTTTATTTTATTTTTTTTATTTAACCCCTTAAGGACGCAGGACGTAAATGTACGTCCTGGTGAGGTGGTACTTAACGCACCAGGACGTACATTTACGTCCTAAGCATAACCGCGGGCATCGGAGCGATGCCCGTGTCATGCGCGGCTGATCCCGGCTGCTGATCGCAGCCAGGGACCCGCCGGCAATGGCCGACGCCCGCGATCTCGCGGGCGTCCGCCATTAACCCCTCAGGTGCCGGGATCAATACAGATCCCGGCATCTGCGGGAGTTCGCGATTAAAATGAACGATCGGATCGCCCGCAGCGCTGCTGCGGGGATCCGATCATTCATAACGCCGCACGGAGGTCCCCTCACCTTCCTCCGTGCGGCTCCCGGCGTCTCCTGCTCTGGTCTGTGATCGAGCAGACCAGAGCAGGAGATGACCGAAAACACTGATCTGTTCTATGTCCTATACATAGAACAGATCAGTATTAGCAATCATGGTATTGCTATGAATAGTCCCCTATGGGGACTATTCAAGTGTAAAAAAAAATGTAAAAAAATGTAAAAGTAAAAGTAAAAAAAAAGTGAAAAATCCCCTCCCCCAATAAAAAAGTAAAACGTCCGTTTTTTCCTATTTTACCCCCAAAAAGCGTAAAAAACATTTTTTATAGACATATTTGGTATCCCCGCGTGCGTAAATGTCCGAACTATTAAAATAAAATGTTAATGATCCCGTACGGTGAACGGCGTGAACGAAAAAAAATTTAAAAAGTCCAAAATTCCTACTTTTTTAATACATTTTATTAAAAAAAAATTATAAAAAATGTATTAAAAGTTTTTTATATACAAATGTGGTATCAAAAAAAAGTACAGATCATGGCGCAAAAAATGAGCCCCCATACCGCCGCTTATACGGAAAAATAAAAAAGTTATAGGTCATCAAAATAAAGGGATTATAAACGTACTAATTTGGTTAAAAAGTTTGTGATTTTTTTTAAGCGCAACAATAATATAAAAATATATAATAATGGGTATCATTTTAATCGTATTGACCCTCAGAATAAAGAACACATGTCATTTTTACCAGAAATTGTACGGCGTGAAAACAAAACCTTCCAAAATTAGCAAAATTGCGTTTTTCGTTTTAATTTCCCCACAAAAATAGTGTTTTTTGGTTGCGCCATACATTTTATGATATAATGAGTGATGTCATTACAAAGGACAACTGGTCGCGCAAAAAACAAGCCCTCATACTAGTCTGTGGATGAAAATATAAAAGAGTTATGATTTTTAGAAGGCGAGGAGGAAAAAATGAAAACGTAAAAATTAAATTGTCTGAGTCCTTAAGGCCAAAATGGGCTGAGTCCTTAAGGGGTTAATACACACGATCTGATGTGTCGGATTTTCCTCAGCTCAAATCCACCACATTTTCTGTGGAAACTTAGTAAATATGTATTTTTAATTATTTATTTTTTTGTGAAAATGTCAGGGACCCCCCCCCCCCTATTTTTTTTCTTTGTAGCAACACCCACTTTCCCTTTTGGATACGCCCCTTTTTCTGGGTTTTTTTCAGTAAAATGGGAGTTGGTCGGGTTTTTCTTTCATTTCTGGCGCACAACCCAACAAAGTCAGGTTTACTATAGAAAGTCAAGTCCAATGTGTCATTTACCAGAAAATGCTGAAACAGAAGCCCCTCAAAACGTAGCAGGTGTGGTGTGTGTGTGTGTGTGTGTGTGTGTGTGTGTGTTTTTTCAATTTTTATTTTTTATTTTTATTTTGTCCCACAATTTTTATTTTATTTTCCCCACCGTAGATTTGGTGGTAAAATGACTGTTAGAGATGAGCGAACTTACAGTAAATTCTATTCGTCATGAACTTCTCGGCTCGGCAGTTGATGACTTATCCTGCATAAATTAGTTCAGCTTTCAGGTGCTCCCATGGGCTGGAAAAGGTGGATACAGTTCTAGGAGACTCTTACCTAGGACTGTATCCACCTTTTCCAGCCCACCGGAGCACCTGAAAGCTTAACTAATTTATGCAGGAAAAGTCATCAACTGCCGAGCCGAGAAGTTTGTGACGAATCGAATTTACTGTAAGTTTGCTCATCTCTAATGACTGTCTTTACAAAGTACAATTGGTGACGCAGGAAAATTGAAAGCGTTACGAGTGTTAGGAGGTGAGGAGGAAAAAAAACGAAAATGCTAAAATAATAAAATCCCTGCATCCCTAAAGGGTGTACTCCGGTGGAAAACTCATATATATAAAAATATAATTTTTTTTTTTAATCAACTGGTGCCAGAAAGTTATACAGATTTGTAAATTACTTCTATGTAAAAATCTTAATCCTTCCAGTACTTATCGGCTGCTGTATACTCCACAGGAAATTGTGTAGCTCTTTCCAGTCTGACCACAGTGCTCTCTGCTGCCACTTCTGTCCGTGTCAGGAACTGTCCACCTGAGAGTACCCCTTTAAGGGGTTAAAGTATTTCTGCCATCTTGTAAAGCAGTGGTCACCAAACTGTGGACCTCCAAATGTTGCAAAACTAAAACTCCCAGCATGCCCGGACAGCCGTTGGCTGTCCGGGCATGCTGGGAGTTTTAGTTTTGCAACATAGGCTAAATTTACACCGCGTCTAACCTGTCTGAAGTCTGTAACTTTGATAGGTATTGGTTAAGGCTGTGTTCACACATTTTAGTTTTTTTTAATTGCAGTTTTAAATCTGAGCATGAAAATCCGCCCCGAGGGTGCGTTTTTTTACACGTGGCGCTTTATTAGCAATTCTGTGCACTTTTTACGAAAATCACAGTAAAATGGAATGTTTTACTGCAACTTTGCAGAAGAGCTGCCCCTTTTTATCCCTCTCTGTAAATGGAACATCTCTATTATATTTGGGGTGGAATGTATTTAAATTTTTGTTGCTGAGTTTATATGATTTATTTTTGTTTTCCCTATTTGTTAAAACTTCCCTGTGCCTGTGAACATCTGCTCTCGTCTCCCCATCCCAGCCGTAATAACTAGTCGGCCTGCTAAAATTAGAGCTGGATCATATTTTTCTGTATTCACACACATAGCGTATTTTTCGTCCTATAGGACGCACCGGCGTATAAGATGCACCCAATTTATAGGTGCAAAATCTAAAAAAAAGATTTTGAACCCAATAGTGGTCTTCAACCTGCGGACCTCCAGATGTTGCAAAACTACAACTCCCAGCATGCCCGGACAGCCGTTGGCTGTCCGGGCATGCTGGGAGTTGTAGTTTTGCAACATCTGGAGGTCCGCAGGTTGAAGACCACTGGTATAGGAGGTAATACTCACGTGTCCCCGCCGCTCCGGACCCGTCTGCTCCATCGCTGTCGCCGTGTCCCCGTCGCTCCGGAACGTCTCTGCTGCCGGCCGAGCATCCTTGCTCTCCGTCGCCGCCATCACGTCGTTACGCACGCCGACGCACGTACGTGATGACTAGGAAGGAGAGCGCCGGCCATACAGGGGATCCCTGAACGGAGAAGACACCGAGGAGGCAGGTAAGGTCCCTCCCGGTGTCCTGTAAGCACTAACCCGGCTATTCAGTCGGGCTGTTCGGGACCGCACGATTTCACAGCGGCGGTTCCGAACAGCCCAACTGAACAGCCGGGTTAGTGTCACTTTCCCTTCAGACGCGGCGGTCAGCTTTGATCGCCGCGTCTGTAGGGTTAATACAGGGCATCACCGCGATCGGTGATGTCCTGTATTGGCCGCAGGGACCGCCGCGATAGGGGTGTATTCGCTGTATAAGACGCACCGACTTTTTCACCCCAGTTATGGGGAAGAAAAAGTGCGTCTTATACGGCGAAAAATACGGTATGTGTGTGTATATATTTATATATAATCTCCATAGAGCAAGTCAAATAATGGCAAATTAGCAGTCAGCGACAGGGGTGCCAAGGTAATGTTTAAACAGGGCTTCTCCTGTTTTATATTTTTCAGTAATAAAACAAATATGGCCTTTAAAGGGGTATTCCAGTAAAAAAAAAAACTTTTTTCAGATCAACTGGCTCCAGAAAGTTAAACAGATTTGTAAATTACTTCTATTAAAAATCTTAATCCTACCAGAATTTATCAGATGATGAAGTTGAGTTGTTCTTTTCTGTCTGACCACAGTGCTCTCTGCTGACACCTCTTTGTCTCAGGAACTGTCTAGAGCAGGAGAGGTTTGCTATGGGGATTTACCCCTACTCTGGACAGTTCCTGAGACAGACATACAGGTGTCAGCAGAGAGCACTGTGGTCAAACAGAAAAGAACAACTCTACTTCAGCAGCTAAGTACTGGTAGGATTAAGATTAATAGAAGTAATTTACAAATCTAATAGCAAAGGCACGTACGTGCACTCACCGCTCAACGGAGACAGTTCTGTATGGGAGTCTGGTCCGCGGAAGGCTGAGTCACAGCATCGGTGCAGGTAAGTGGGCGCTCGGAGGCTATGCCGGCTGTTTCACACGTGTGTGCGTGCTTCTTCCGGCCTCCGCGGGAGACTTATTACGAGCCACCGATACCACGCGGTATCTCCATGACAGGTGCAGTAAACCTTTAGTGTGCGCTCTCCCTTCCTACCTCTCTAATTTACAAATCTGTTTAACTTTCTGTAGCCAGTTGATATGAATAAAAGTTTTTCACTGGAATACCCCTTTAACTTAAAGGGGTACTCCGTCGCTAAGACATCTTATCCCCTATCCAAAGGATAGGGGATAAGATGCCTGATCTCGGGGGTCCAGCCACCTGGGACCCCCGTGATCTTCCACACCGAACCCTGTTAGAATCAGTCCCTGTAGCGTGTTCGCTCCGGTTCTGATAACTGGCGATCACGGCTCCGCCCTGTGTGACGTCACGCTCCGCCCCTCAATGCAAGCCTATGGGAGGGGGCGTGACAGCTGTCATGCCCCTCCAATAGACTTGCATTGAGGGGGCGAAGCGTGACGTCACACGGGGGCGGAGCCGTGACGTCACTATGCTCCGTCCTCGTGGTCGAGATGGACTCAGCCTGAGGACCTCTAGCGGTTCCGGAAGGTGGGTGCTGCATGGTAGATCCCGGGGGTCCCCAGCAGCGGGACCCCGGCATTCTGACATCTTATCCCCTATCCTTTTGGATAGGGGGATAAGATGTCTAGGGGCGGAGTACCCCTTTAAGGCAAACAAATACAAAATAAATCCTGCTTGTCCAGTGCTAACTATACAGGTGGCTTTCTACCAGCCACCTGACAAAGTAGACAACTGTTATTTATACAGGTTACACTGTTTCCTTCTGAGGCCGCAAACCTCCAGATTCAAACTCTCATCAGTGGCGCAGGTTGACCACTTACGGACTGACTCTTGCCTAGTTTGAAACCTCGGTGACGAGTTGTCTTCAGCACCTGTGCTGATCTGGGCTTGTCTAAAAACCTGGAAGGGGCTGAAAGGCCCCACAACCAAATTTGACTTTCATCCCATAAAAATCCAGGCCCCATAACAGGATATACCAAAGTCCCTAGCTAAATGTCACCAAGGCTTTAACTATTTCTGGATTTCGCATATCTCACCCAGCTTTCCCTGGATGAGATAAGCCTGGGAGTCGTAATTTTGCAACAGGTGGAAAGCGCCCTGGTTGCTTAGCTTTCATATGAACATGGAAACCACTTGCACAGCTTGGATACATGAAAGGTGCCCGATGTTGTCCTGTAGTCTAAGCAGACCACCCACTATCTTCATCTTCCAGTACTTCATTTCTTGCCCAAATGCATCTAAAATGGAAAATGAAGCAACCTTGCAAAACAAATTTCCTATCGTTTAGCATCTACAGCTCCTGTGTGTGTGTGTCTCCATGGTAACAGACTACAAACTCCCTGTAGTCTGATCCTGCATTCACACAGCCTACTGACTTTTTCACTTCTTGTTAACCTGCCAAATGGCAGAAAAAGACGCGAGTACGACTATAGAAAGTTCGTTTGCTGCCTGTAACCATGGGGACACATTGATCTGCATAGGAGCTGTAGTCGCAAAACGATTTTAAAAGTTGCTTTTAGTGCATTGGGATAAGTGTTAAAAAAAAAAAAAAAAATTGGTCAGAAGACGCTGTCTGCGTTATTGATAACAAAGTGAATCACAAAAAATAATTTGGGGCAGTGTTTCCCAAGCAGGGTGCCTCCAGCTGTTGTAAAACTACAACTCCCAGCATGCCCGGACAGCCTTTGGCTGTCCGGGAATGCTGGGAGTTGTAGTTTTGAAACAGCTGGAGGCACCCTGCTCGGGGAAACATAGACTAAGTACGACTTCCAACATAAGGCATTTGGCTGTCTGGGCATCCTGGGAGTTGTAGATTTGCAACAGCTGGAGGCACACTGGTTTTAGGGTTTCTTCTGTTGTTGTTATGAATTATTTTTATAATTTTTATAATTTTTTTTTATTTCTTTTCTTCAGATGACCTTCTCAGTAACCTTGTACACACCCCCTCCTTGGCCAAGCAGCTGAGCCAACCACCTCCAAGCCTGGAAGCGGAAAGCGAGCGTATTTGTGCCCTGGCCCTCGAGTGCCTGTCGCATCTCTTCAGCTGGATCCCCCTTTCCGCCAGCATCACCCCCTCGCTGCTTACCACAATCTTTCACTTTGCACGGCTGGGCTGCGACGCCCGCTCACGAAGGACTCACGCCGTCAACAACACCCACAGCGTCACGCTTAACGGCGGCGGCAGCAGCAGCCCTCCCCTACCATTGACATCGCCCACCTCTCAGCAGGACTGTAACAGACTGGGGGTCTTAGCCATGTCTTGTATTAATGAACTGATGTGCAAGAACTGTGTCCCCCTGGAGTTCCAGGAGTATCTGTTACGTGTATGCCAGCAGACCTTCTACCTCTTGCAGAGGATTACACGAGAGACAAACGCCCACAGTGTGCGCAATCGGCTGGAGGAGCTGGATGAGAGGTAACTTATGTGAAGACTATGCTTAAAGGGGTACTCCCGTGGAAAACTTTTTTTATTTTTTTAAATCAGCTGGTGCCAGAAATTTAAACAGATCTATTAAAAAATCTTAATCTTTCCAGTGCTTTTTAGGGTCTGTATACTACAGAGTAAATGGGTTTTCTTTTTGGAACACAGTGCTCTCTGCTGACATCATGACCACAGTGCTCTCTGCTGACATCTCTGTCCATTTTAGGAACTGTCCAGAGCAGCATATGTTTTCTATGGGGATTTTCTCCTACTCTGGACAGTTCTTAAAATGGACAGAGATGTCAGCAGTGAGCACTGTGCTCGTGATGTCAGCAGAGAGCTCTGTTTTCCCAAAAGAAAATCATTTCCTCCGTAGTTTTCAGCAGCTAATAAGTACTGGAAGGATTAAGATTTTTTTAATAGAAGTAATTTACAAATCTGGCACCAGTTTATTTAAATAAATAAATTTCCATGGGAGTACCCCTTTAAAGCGTTAAAAAAAAACTTTCAACATGTCAAAGGGTTTATATCGGCCCGGGTCACACTCCTGAGACTTGATGCAATCACTAGTTATAAACTGGGAAAGTTCACAGCAGCGCGTGCCTCACTTCCTGGCTGTCAATCAAATCCGACCTTTTCACTATAAATGTCTATGCAGCCATAAGGTCAGATCTCATAGCTGGCCAGGGAGTCAAGCAGGATGCTGCACATTTCCACGGCTTATAACTAGGGATCTCTTTTCTCTCATTTTGTGTATATAGCTTCTATGCAGATCTATGTGTCTCCATGGTAACAGACTGCAAACAAGCCCTGTTAAGTCTGATCCTGCAGTCATACTCAATCTGTCATCTGGTTCTTGCCAGTAACCAAGACCAATAGAATCGCTGTTTCTGGCGGGCAAGACTGAGTGTTATGTCTAGTGCAGAACCTTGGGGGTGGAGCATGACTCAACGAACAAAGTGAATAGTGTCAAGCCCCGCCTCTGCAGAACCTGCTTTGGTTTTGCACTGGAATATTCCTTTTAAACACAGCACTTTGTGCTCCAGAGCTGCACTTCCTACCAGACATAAGTCATAGCCATTTATTTTAGAAACTATGGAGAACATTCTGTAGTCACCCCTCCTGTTTGCAGAGACCATTTCCTATTAGGTGGTCACACTTCTGTGCCTACTTTACACTTCTATGGCACAGTAGGGGCATGTACATAACCCCTTCCATTCCATCTGCCTCTTTTTGGGGCCAATCTAAAAAGATGGTACACGGCACAAACCATGAATGTGTTGAGCACTGCGTCCTGAAGCCCCCATTGATTTCAGTGCGAGCTTCAGAGGGGAACTGCATGCACAGAAGTGATGTCACATCTATTTCACATGGGACACCACCTCCCATTGAAGTCATGTGGTATTGGACAGAAATGCGTGGTTTTCATTTCAGAAACAATGTGGTTCATGCTTGTGAACATGACCCAAGATCAGCGTTTCCCAACCAAGGTGCCTCCTACTGTTGCAAAACTACAACTCCCAGCATGCCCGGACAGCCTTTGGCTGTCCGGGCATGCTGGGAGTTGTAGTTTTGCAAAAGCTGGAGGCATCCTGGTTGGGAATTGCTGCCTAAAATTGACTATACACCTTAAAGGAGTACTTGGGTGGAAAAACGTTTATTACATTATTATTATTTGTTTTTATTTTTTTTTTTTAAATCAACTGGTTTCAGAAAGTTTAACAGATTTGTAAATTACTTCAATGAAAAAAATCTTTACCCTTCCAGTACTTATTAGCAGCTGTATGCTACAGAGAAAATTCTATTCTTCTTGAATTTTTATTTTTTTATTTTATTTTTTGTCCTGACGAGAGATGAGCGAACTTACAGTAAATTCGATTCGTCATGAACTTCTCGGCTCGGCAGTTGATGACTTATCCTGCATAAATTAGTTCATCTTTCCAAGGGCTCCAGTTGCCTGGAAAAGTCCGGGATGACAGTCTTAAGTCTCCTAGGTCTGTATCCACCTTTTCCAGGCAACTGGAGCACTTGGAAAGCTGAACTGATTTATGCAGACTAAAGTAATCAGCAGCCGAGCTGTGGGGTTCGCTACGCGCCAATTTACTGTAAATTCACTCAACTCTACTATCTGCGCTTATGCCTCCGCAGACGGAGTGATCTCTAATAGAAGTCATTAGAGATGAGCGAACTTACAGTAAATACGATTCGTCACGAACTTCTCGGCTCGGCAGTTGATGACTTATCCTGCATAAATTAGTTCAGCCTTCAGGTGCTCCGGTAGGCTGGAAAAGGTGGATACAGTCCTAGGAAAGAGTCTCCTAGGATCGTATCCACCTTTTCCAGCCCTCGGGAGCACCTGAAAGCTGAAATCATTTATGCAGGATAAGTCATCAACTGCAGAGCCGAGAAGTTTGTGACGAATCGAATTTACTGTAAGTTCGCTCATCTCTAGTCCTGACAACAGTGCTCTCTGCTGACTTCTTATGCCCATATCGGGAACTGTCCAGAGCAGGAGAAAATCCCCATAGCAAACCTATGCTGCTCTGGACAGTTCCTGACATGGACAGAGGTGTCAGCAGAGAGCACTGTGGTCAAGACTAAAAAAGAAATTCAAAAAGAATAGAATTTCCTCTGTACCATACAGCTGCTAATAAGTACTGAAAGGATTAAGATTTTTAAACAGAAGTAATTTACAAATCTGTTTAACTTTCTGTAACCAGAATAATAATTTCCACCGGAGTACCCCTTTTAAATAGTTCTTTGACGATCTCACATGATTTCCCACCAACACACGTATGATCTGTTTTGCCGAGCGTGCATGTGATTTCAATTGGGAGAGGAGACAAAGCCACTACCAGACACTTCAGGGTAGACACCTTCTAGGGAAAACAAAAAGATTTAAATTCAGCATTTTAAAGGAGAACTCTAGCCAAAATGAAATTATCCTGTAACCACTGGGACCCACCACAATCTCTGGAATGGGACCGCGGCCGTCAGTGAAGGGGCATGTGTTGTCTACAGCACACACTCCATTAATTTCTATGGGAGTTCCATAGTTCCAGTATAATATTGACTCCAGAAAATTAAGCAGATTTGTAAATTACCGTACTTTTATTTAAAAAAATCTTAACTACTGGAAAGATTATCAGTAGAGATGAGCGAACTTACAGTAAATTCGATTCGTTGATGACTTTTCCTGCATAAATTAGTTCAGCTTTCAGGTGCTCCCGTGGGCTGGAAAAAGTCGATACAGTCCTAGGAGACTCTTTCCTAGGACTGTATCCACCTTTTCCAGCCCAGCGGAGCACCGGAAAGCTGAACTAATTTATGCAGGATAAGTCATCAACTGCCGAGCCGAGAAGTTTGTGATGAATCAAATTTACTGTAAGTTCGCTCATCTCTAGTTATCAGCTGCTGAAGTTGAGTTCTTTTCTTTCAGACCACAAAAAATTTCTGGAATACCCCTTTTAAGCCGAGCATTCTCAAACACATGATTGCATAATCCGACTACACAGGGTTTCTCTTGTAGTCTGTAGCCATGGAGACACATTGGTTTGACTAAGAGTTGTATACCCAAGAAAGTAAAAAAAAAATCAGTGATGCTTGAAAAGTTACAAACCTTCAGTCTTAAGATCTATGTTTATTAGTTTTCTTGTATTTCTGTGTAAAATTCAAGCATAAATGTAGGAATCGAGCTAAAGAATGGTCATAGACCCCGTACTGGTCGAGTTGTTCTTCGCTAGCCACCAGATACATAGTAATTTCCTTGAGTCATCTTATTAATGAGTCTCAGCACCTTTAAAGCCTTAGCTGGCATCATCCTGCAATAATCACATAACAGCAATGCCCTTCAGCGTACTCTCAAAATGGACTAGATGAAGGAAATGCCATAACATGGTCACCAACGCCTGCGTGTGAGAACATTGGGACTTGTGATCCTTTGGCCGTCTCTGGTCACCCTGACCTGATTAGGGCACCGTGGGCCCCAGGCCATAGCTATAATGTGTCATCTCTTCAGTATCCAGTTGTTTCAAGGTCCTTATTGTTTGTGTCTAAGTTATACTGAGAGCTGGATTGCTTCCATTGCCCCCTCTCACAAGGGATAGTCTGACAACTTTCTTAGACTCCAGAACTGTAGATCTTCCTTGGCTGCATAGAAACAAGACCTATCAGTTTGCTGTTCAGGTGTCTGGAAAGTCTTGGTGACCTTTTGGATGCAGAAGAGATGTCCAGTTTCAAAAAAAGGTAAAAAAAAAAAAAAAAAAATCTTCTTCATGATAAAAATGTCATCAGTAAAGCAGACATGTTTTGGAGCCAAAGTCCTTATTCATGACTGTGATGCGATTAGAGCACACATGTATTGTAAGAGAAGGCGTGCATCCGTTTAGTCTCAGCGATTGTGTGATTTCACAGTAAAGGTCGGGGACTGTTCAGATGCATGCATTTCCTACAATACATATGTGCTTTAATTGCATCACACCCATGACTAAGGACTTTGGGTCCAAAATACGTCGGCTTTAGAGATGAGCGAAATTACAGTGATTCGATTCGTCACAAACTTCTCGGCTCGGCGGTTGCTGACTTTATCCTGCATAAATTAGTTCAGCTTTCAGGTGCTCCGGTGGCTGGAAAAGGTGGATACAGTCCTAGGAGAGTCTCCATCCACCAGAGCACCTGAAAGCTGACCTAACTTCGCTCCTTTCTAGTCGGCTTTACTGATGAAGTTTTTATCATGACGAAATAAAAATTGTATTTTTTTTTTTCTAACCCCTTAACGACCAAGGACGTAAATTTACATCCTGGTGTGGAGGTACTTTGCGCACTAGGATGTACATTTACGTCCTGTACGTGACCGCAAGCATCGGAGTGATGATCGGGTCATGTGTGGCAGGTCCCGGCTGCTAATAGCAGCCAGGGACCTGCCGGTAATGGCCGACGTTCGTGATCGCGCGGATGTCTGTCATTAACCCCTCACTACAGATCACGGCATCTGTGGCAGTGCGGCTACATTTTATGTTGATCTGATCGCCCGGGCACGGCCGCAGAAATCAGATCAGTTAACATGGTGGACGGAGGTCCCCTCACCTGCCTCTTCTGCCTTCCCGGCTTCTTCTGCTCGGGTCTGAGATCGAGCAGACCAGAGCAGAAGATCGCCGATAACACTGATCAGTATTATGCCCTATGCATAGCACTAAACAGTATTAACAATCAAATGATTGCTGTATAAAGTCTCCTATGGGGACATAAAATGTCAAAAAAAGTAAAAAAAAAAATGTGAAAAATCCTCTCGCCAATAAAAATGTAAAATGGCACTTTTTCCCAATTTACCCCCAACAATTGTGAAAAAATAAATAAAATGAAATTGGTATCGCCGCGTGCATAAATGTCTGAACTATTAAAATATAATGTTAAAGGGGTACTCGTGGAAAACGTTTTTTTTTTTTTTTTTTTTTTTTTTTTTTTTTTAAATCAACTGGTGCCAGAGTTACAGATTTGTAAATTGCTTCTATTTAAAAATCTTAATCCTTCCAGTACTTTTTAGGGGGCTGTATACTACAGAGGAAATGCTTTTCTTTTTTTTAGATTTCTCTGATGTCATGACCACAGTGCTCTCTGCTGACCTCTGCTGTCTATTTTAGGAACTGTCCAGAGCAGCATATGTTTGCTATGAGGATTTTATCCTGCTCTGGACAGTTCTTAAAATGGACAGCAGAGGTCAGCAGAGAGCACTGTGGTCATGACATCAGAGAAATCTAAAAAGTAAAGCATTTCCTCTGTAGTATATAGCCCCTAAAAAGTACTGGAAGGATTAAGATTTTTTAATAGAAGTAATTTACAAATCTGTTTAACCTTCTGGCACCAGTTGATTTAAAAAAAAAAAAAAGTTTTCCACGGGAGTACCCCTTTAATGATCCTATACGGTGAACGTAAAAAATAAAAATCAATAAAAGCTTTATATACACAAATGTGGTATCAATAAAAAGTACAAATCATGGCGCAAAAAATGAGGTCTCATACCGCCAATTTATATGGAAAAGAGAAAGTTATAGGTCGTTTAAAATTAGAGGGAATTTAAACTTACGGTACTCATTTGGTTAAAAAGTTTACGAATTATAATTTTAATTTTTTTTCCCCGCAACAATAAGAGAAAAGTATGTTATCATGGGTATCATTTTAATCCTATTGACCCACAGAATAAAGAACACATGTAATTTTTACCGTAAATTGTACGGCATGAAAACGAAAACTTCCAAAATTTGCTAAATTGCGGTTTTCTTTTTAATTTCCCCACACAAATTAGTATTTTTTTTTTATTTGGTTGCGCCATACATCTTATGGTAAAATATTCCATTACAAAAGGACAACTGGTCTCGCAAAAAACAAGCCCTCATACTAGTCTGTGGATGAAAATATAAAAGTTATGATTTTTAGAAGGCGAGGAAAAAATGAAAATGCTAAAATAATATTGGCCTGGCCCTTAAAGGGGTACTCCGGTGCTTAGACATCTTATCCCCTATCCAAAGGATAGGGGATAAGATGCCTGATCGCGGGGGTCCCGCAGCTGGGGACCCCCCGTTATCTTGCACGGCACCCCCAGTTTATAATCAGTCCTCGGAGCGTGTTCGCTCCGCGTCTGATTACTGTCTATCACGGGGCCGGAGCGTTGTGACGTCACGCCCCCTCCCATAGGCTTGCATTGAGGGGGCGGAGCATGATGCCACACAGGGCGGAGCCTTGACGTCACAACGATCCGGCCCCGTGATCGACAATAATCCGACCCGGAGCGAACACGCTCCGGGGACTGATCATAAACTGGGTGCGGCGTGCAAGATCACGGGGGTCCCCCGTGGCGGGACTCCTGCGATCAGGGTAGGGGATAAGATGTCTAAGTGTCGGAGTACCCCTTTAAGGTCAAAATGGGCTGTGTCCTTAAGGCATTAATTGAAGCAGAAAGTCTCTTCTATTCTTGGATTGTGATTGCCCTTTTGATCTAGGGACTCTTCTGGTGCTCCAAATAGAAGAGAAACTTGAAGGGGTACTTCGCCTCTAGACATCTTATCCCCTATCCAAAGATGTCTGATCGCGTTGGTCCCCCGCGATCTCCTTGCTGCACCCGTCGTTTGTTTAGAGCGTCTGGTGCAGTGCCTGAGTTTTGTGATGTCACAGCCTCCCTCGTTCTTGACGTCCTTGCCACGCCCTCTCAATGCAAGCCTATTAGAGGCGCGACCCCCGTCACACCCTCTCCCAGAGATTTGCATTAAAGAGGGGTGGCCGTGATGTCACGGGCGGGGCGTAACCTTGACCTCATGAGCCTTCCCCTGCATCGTCGGTCATCCGGCACAAAGCGAAGTTCGCTCCATGCACCGGATGCCGGGGAGCCCCACAATCAGACATCTTATACCCTATGCTTTGGATAGGGGATAAGATGTCTAGGGGCGGAGTACCCCTTTTAGCACTGCCAGCGTTTTCTCTGAATACGTGGAGCACAGAAAAGCTTTCCTGGATCAAAGGGCCATGCCAAATCAAGAATAGAAGAGACTTCCAATTTTAATTAAAAAAATAATAATCGAATCTTTATTTTGTCATGATGAAAACCTCATTAGTAAATCTGACGTGTTTCAGACCCAATGCCCTTAGTCATGGTTGTGATGAAATTAAAGGATGAGTTAAGTTAAACTTTTCTTTATCCTATTGTACCCAGACTTAAAAAATAAAATAAAATACCCAAAACAAACATTAAAGGGGTACTCCTATCCCCTCCCTGCTGCACCTGACATTCGTTTAGAGCTTCGGATGCTCGTGACATCATGGCCACACCCGCTCATGACATCACGACCATGCCTCCTCAATGCAAGTCTATGGGAGGGGGTGTGACTGCAGTCACGCCACTCCCATAGACTTGCATTGAGGGGGTGTGGCTGTGACGTCACGAGCCTACGGCAGGGAGAAGGCAGGGCCCGGGCTCCTTACATTACACTGTGCTCAGCCTATCACTGGCCGAGGTGGGTTATTGCTGCGGCCGGCGATATGCTGCCCGCACTGTGAGGTTTCGAGCCTAAGAAGAAGGAAGACTAGCAGCAGCGGTCCCTGCCTATTACCCATCTATCCCTAACCCCCTCCTTGCCTTTAATTGTTTTTTTTACATATTAAAAATGCCTTTTTGTCTGCCTGGTAGTGTGCTCACTACCAGGCAGACTTCCCCAGCAGGCACCACGTCACTGATGCCTGCTGGGGCCGACACTTCTGCCCGTAGTTCACCTATACAGGGCGCCTCCAGCTGTTTCCCCACTACAACTCCCAGCTTGCCCTGACATCTATTGGCTGTCAGGGCATGCTGGGGGTTGTAGTGGGGGAAACAACTGGAGGCACCCTGTATAGGTGAACACCTGATCTGTGATGGCCGCACATACCACTCGGCAAGAATAGTCGTCCTTTCTAGGAACAGACATAACTTGAGGAATACGAGGTGCACAATTCCGGACAGCTAACCTCCTCTTTATATCTTTTCAGTTACGTGGAAAAGTTTACAGACTTCCTTCGGCTCTTTGTTAGCGTCCACTTGAGGAGAATAGAATCCAATGCCCAGTTCCCTGTAGTAGAGTTCCTGGCACTACTCTTCAAATACACCTTTCACCAGGTAACGTGTGCGACTTCACTGAGGTTGAGGTAAACGTTGAGAGGCAGCCATGAAAATGGCACTTACCTTGGGTCTTATGCACAATGCAGAGATGTGTACATCCGTGGTTATCTACCTGTGTGACATCAGGCCCCCATTTTGTCATTGGTCATTAAAGGGGTACTCCGGTGGAAAGCAGCAATAATAATAATAATAATAATAATAATAATAATAATAATAATAATAATAATAATAATAATATTATTTTTTTTATTTTTTCCAAATCAACTGATGCCAGAAAGTTAAACAGATTTGTAAATGATTTCTATTTAAAAATCTTAATCCTTCCAGTACTTATCAGCTGCTGTATGATCCACAGGAAGTTTTTTTTTTTTTTATTTCTTTTGTCTGACCACAGTGCTCTCTGCTGACACCTCTGCCCATGTCAGGAACTGTAAAGAGCAGGAACAAATCTCCATAGCAAACCTCTTCTGCTCCAGACCGTTCCTGACATGGACAGAGGTGTCAGCAGAGAGCATTGTGGTCAGACAGAAACGAAATTTAAAAAAGAAAAGAACTTCCTGTGGATCATACAGCAGCTAAGTACTGGAAGGATTAAGATTTTTAAATAGAAGTAGTTTACAAATCTGTTTAACTTTCTGGCACCAGTTGGTTTGAAACATTTTGGACTGGCGACCCACTTAACAGGGGGCCACGATCAGCTGAAGCACTGGTGTACCTAGAATCTGTACAGTGTGTACCCGTGGCCTTGTACGGAGCTGGTGCTCTGAGCCTCCATAGGCCGTAGAATAAGGTCTTCTCCTCTAGAAGCAATGCATCAGACTTTGACTTAGCCAAAGGGGTACCCTTCCAATACTCATTAGCAGCTTTATGCTACAGAGGAAATTCTTTTCTTTTTGAATTTCTTTTTTTTGTCTTGTCCACAGTGCTCTCTGCTGACACCTGATGCCCGTATCAGGAACTGTCCAGAGCAGGAGAAAATCCTCATAGCAAACTTATGCTGCTCTGGACAGTTCTTGACACGGACAGAGGTGTCAGTAAAGAATTTCCTCTGTAGCATACAGATGCTAATAAGTACTGGAAGGATTAATATTTTATTAATAGAAGTAATTTACAAATCTGCTTTCTGGCACCAGTTCATTTAAAAAAAAAAAAAGTTTTCCACCAGAGTACCCCTTTAACAAAGAATTTTCGAGGAAAGCTCTGTAGTATTGAGCCTTGTATGGGCCGCATGGGTCCCCAGTCAGTAGTAAACAGGGGGCATGAAGAATTCTGCCTCTGGTCACATGATCACATCCTTGTTACATTGCAGAATTTGGTCTCGCTGAACGTGCTTTATCTCTGGTATTTGTCTCCCCAGCCGACACATGAAGGTTACCTCTCGTGTCTGGACATCTGGGCGCTCTTTTTAGACTATCTAACAAACAAGATAAGAAATCGGCTGGAAGACAGAGAGGCCATTATTGGCAGGTGAGGGTCTTCACAAAGATCTGGCTGTGCGGTTGACAGTGGGATCTTGGGGGGGCATACACTGGTCAAGGTTCTAGACATATAAGAAAATCTGTACAATTAATTTTCTTCTATATCAATGTTTCCCAACCGGCGTGCCTCCAGCTGTTGCAAAACTACAACTCCCAGCATGCCCGGACAGCCAACGGCTGTCCGGGCATGCGGGGAGTTGTAGTTTTGAAACAGCTGGAGGCACCCTGCTTAGGAATAATAGAGGAATTGATATGGGGGGTGTCTAGGACTGATCACAGCTTCATTCATGTATTAAAATGTCGTAATATTCTTCACAGGTACGAAGACGCCCTGGTGCTGCTGCTCACTGAGGTGTTAAATCGGATCCAGTTCCGCTACAACCAAACACAGTTGGAGGAGCTGGATGACGAGACTCTGGACGATGATGTAAGTGCCATGGGTACTGTCATAAATGAAAGGGGTACTCCGGTGGAATTTTTTTTTTTTTTTTTTTATCAATTGTTGCCAGAAAGTTAAACAGATTTGTAAATTTCTTCTATTAAAAAAAATCTTAGTCCTTCCAGTACTTGTTAGCTGCTGGAAATTCTTTTCTTTTTGGAACACAGAGCTCTCTGCTGACATCACGACCAAAGTGCTCTCTGCTGACATCTCTGTCCATTTTAGGAACTGTCCAGAGCAGCATACGTTTGCTATGGGGATTTTCTCCTACTCTGGACAGTTCTTAAAATGGACAGAGATGTCAGCAGAGAGCTCTGTGTTCCAAAAAGAGAAGAATGTCCTCTGTAGTATTCAGCAGCTAATAAGTACCGGAAGGATTAAGATTTTTTAATAGAATTAATTTACAAATCTAAGTTCATAAGATAGAAGCAGAGTCCGTTCAGCACAGCCACAGGATACTACGGGTCCACTCTTAGTGTCCTCTAAGGGGCAAACAGTAATGTGAATAGAGACCAATTGTCCAATGTGTAGTTGTGGAACCAAATAGAGCACAAAGCGCGTTGCAAAATCCACAAAGTGAGAAGAATAGATAAACTCACCACTCCAAGGACCGTACAAAATAGGACTTTTATTCGGACATCAGACACAGGGACGCCATGGCAAGCGTATGGGGAGAAGGATGCAGGATGCCGCCAACAGACAGGTTACAGCCGTTTCACCCACGCATGCGGGCTTCTTCAGACCACACCTTCCACTGGCGTGGAGGTAGGTAAAGTACTCACCTGCATCCACGTCACTGGTCAGGTGATTACAAGAAAAATCACGTGACATTGAAACGATGATTAAAAACAACGCACAGTGTGATCGCTAGCCTACAACAAAATGCTTAAATCGGTCTTGTCGTTCATGCCCAGGGGCCCCTGAGCACAGGTACGTAATATCCAGATAGCTTCGGACTGGAGGAGTTTTTTCTTTTCTATCTACACCTTCTAAAACAGGTATTTTCTCAATCCCGAAATAATGTAAAACTTGCGGATCTCCTTTATGCATCTCATTCATATGCTGGATAACTCTTGGTGATCCCTTTAGGGATCGCAATGAATACAAATGCTCCCGAAACAGAGTGTGCATGGGCCTTGTAGTACTTCCTACCCCACCCGGACGACCAGTTGTGTCGGGGGTGGGCACTCCAACCGAACCCCTCTCAAAATATATTGACTGGTTACTCCATCCCATCCTCTGAGCTATACCCTCCTTGGTGAAAGAAACAAACTAATTCTTAACAGTTTTAAACAAGATAAAATGGGAAAAAAGGTCACCTACTCGCATCAGTAGATATCGAAAGCTTGTATACTAGCCTCGACCAAAAGAAAGCATTGGATTGTATTCATGAATTGTTACAGAATTCACATAAAAACCCAGATTGTATCGACTTTGTCAGTGAAGCTCTCTCTCTGGTCATGTCCAATAATGTGTTTCAGTTTAATGAAAATTGGTACGCTCAGAAGAGTAGCATGTACCCTAGCAAACCTATATGTAGCTGCACTAGAAAGAAAGTTTGTGTTTTCTTCAATTAACCCTTTTCGTTCATACATCGCCCACTACGTTAGATTCGTAGACGATGTTTTAATAATTTGGACAGGACCAGAGAGAGACTTCACTGCGTTTGTCGTTTATCTTAACAAAATCAATGACATGAATCTTAGTTTCACTTACAAGTTTAGTTATATCGAGTTAGAATTTCTAGATGTACTAGTTCAAGTGAAGATGACAATTTCCAACAATTGGATACAAAAAACCAACTGCCGGTAATTCATTATTACATTTTTCTAGTTATCATCCATCTCACGTAACAAAAGCTGTCCCGTATGGGCAGTATCTGAGACTCCGACGGATTAACAGTAGCCTGGCATCATTTGATGTCCAGGCCAGTGATTTAACCAGGCGCCTGTTGGCCCGGGGTTACCCCAGAAGAGCTTTAGATGCTGCTTATCAAAAAGCAAGAACACAAAACAGGGAACAACTCATTCAAAAAACTCATAAAAAAACCATCTGAAAAAATCCGTAATCAAGAAGGCTCCAGATTTTGTTTTACATTTAAACACAGCCCATTATCTAAAACTATAAAATCTGTCATTGAGAAGAACTGGTATCTCATTCAGAGAGATCCAGCTTTAACAGAATAGAACAGCCAAAAACCACTTTTATAGCTTATAAACGGGTGTCAAATTTGGGCGACCTTCTAACACATAGTAAATATTGTGACTATAAGAAAAATTAAAGTGAAAATTGGCTGAAACGGTCTATTCCCAATGGCAATTATAGATGTGGAGGCTGTAAATGGTGCCCTCAGATTGTGACTAAATCTAGTTTTAATCTCTGTGGCACCGAGATTCGTATCAATGACTACATTTGCTGCCGTACGAGTTTTGTTATTTATGCCCTAGTGTGCAATTGTGCCGTTTTTATGTAGGAAGTACTACAAGGCCCATGCACACTCTTTCGGGAGCATTTGTATTCATTGCGATCCCTAAAGGGATCACCAAGAGTTATCCAGCATATGAATGAGATGCATAAAGGAGATCCGCAAGTTTTACATTATTTCGGGATTGAGAAAATACCGTACCTGTTTTAGAAGGTGTAGATAGAAAGAAAAAACTCCTCCAGTCTGAAGCTATCTGGATATTACGTACCTCTGCTCAGGGGCCCCTGGGCATGAACGACAAGATCGATTTAAGCATTTTGTTGTAGGCTAGCGATCACACTGTGCGTTGTTTTTAATCATGGTTTTAATGTCACGTGATTTTTCTTGTAATCACCTGACCAGTGACGTGGATGCAGGTGAGTACTTTACCTACCTCCACGCCAGTGGAAGGTGTGGTCTGAAGAAGCCCGCATGCGCGGGTGAAACGGCTGTAACCTGTCTCTTGGCGGCGTCCTGCATCCTTCTCCCCATTCGCTTGCCATGGCGTCTGTGTCTGATGTCCGAATAAAAGTCCTATTTTGTACGGTCCTTGGAGTGGTGAGTGCATCTATTCTTCTCACTTTGTGTAATTTACAAATCTGTTTAACTTTCTGGCACCAGTTGATTTAAAAAAATAATAATAATTTCCACCGGAGTACCCCTTTAAGCAATTCATTGCTATGGCCAAATGTGCTCAGCTGCACACAGTGCCTTTTTGGGGGCATACTTAGATGTAATACCAAACATTAGTGAGGTGGCGCTAAGATAAGGAATTTCCCATCTTGCAAAGCTACCCCCAATCCTTAGAGGCGGTACCTCATCAGATACTTGGTTATCCCCTAGATACAGGATAGGGGATAAGTATCTGATGGCAGCCGACCTCTGTGGATAGGGGTTAACTATTTAATTGCGAGGAAGTATGACCACTGATCTGGAACACAGAGATAGGAGTCTCCTATTAGAATGGAGCAGGGGTCGCACATGGGCGCTGTCGTTCCATCCATTTTCTATGACAGCTGCAGGAGAGGAGTACAGCGTTCAGCAGTGGGCATGACTCCTGTATAGAATGAACAGAAAAGTGCCGCGCATACACGCCCCCTTAGTTCCATCCCTGCTTCAGTCTTACCGCAGACTCTGGTCCCTGTTTTTAAGATCACCGGGGGCCCCAGCAGTCAGTCTCTCCTCCGACCTCTAAGACCCCCACCAAACATGGGAATTTGGGGGGACCTAGTCACCTAAGTTAAAGGGGTACTCCACTGGAAAACATTTTCTTTTAAATCAACTGGTGCCAGAAAGTTAAACATATTTGTTAATTACTTCTATTTTTAAAAAATCCCAATCCTTCCTGTACTTATCAGCTGCAGTATAATACATAGGAAGTTCTTTTCTTTTTGAATTTCGTTTCTGCCTGACCACAAGTGCTCTCTGCTGACACCTCTGTCCATGTCAGGAACTGTGCAGAGCAGGAGCAAATCCTGACACAGACAAAGGTGTCAGCAGAGAGCACTGTGGTCAGAGAGAAAGGAAATTCAAAAAGTAAAGAACTTTTGGTGTATTATATTGCAGCTGATAAGTACTGGAAAGATTGGGATTTTTAAATTATAAGTAATTTGCAAATCTGCTTAACTTTCTGGCATCGGTTGATTTTAAAAGAAAAAATGTTTTCCAGTGGAGTACCCCTCTCGGTGGGACGGCAGAAGATCGACTGCTTTACTCCGCTATCTCTAACAGTAACATAGTAAATGGGTGGCTCTGTGCTTGCTGCCATTCCGTTTACTCAGGGCACAAGTCACCCCCCCCCTCCCCCCCCATTTTCCTGGTGGATGAGGGTCCCAGTGTTAGGACTTACTTGATCAGATACTTAACACTAGAGATGAGCGAACTTACAGTAAATTCGATTCGTCACGAACTTCTCGGCTCGGCAGTTGATGTTTTTTTCCTGCATAAATTAGTTCAGCTTTCAGATGCTCCCGTGGGCTGGAAAAGGTGGATACAGTCCAGAGACTCTTTCCTAGGAATGTATCCACCTTTTCCAGCCCACCGGAGCACCGGAAAGCTGAACTAATTTATGCAGGAAAAGTCAGCAGCCGCTGAGCCGAGAAGTTCGTGACGAATCGAATTTACTGTAAGTTCGCTCATCTCTACTTAACACCTATAAGATACAGAGCAGTTGTAACCTTGGGATAGCCACTATTTAAATTTTTCTTCCTTGTATAGTCTATTATTATTATTTATTATTATTATTATTTATTAATATATATTTTTTTAATATACATTTTATTATAATTTTTTCTTCTAATAATCATTTTTATTTAATATAAATGTTGTTGTGTTTTTTTTTTTTTTTCTAAATATTTTCAACATTTTTGTTGAGGTGTATACTGTGAACTATTTTTTTGAGTTTTCCTCCTAAACTCTTGTGCATACACCTGTAAGGAAAAAGTCTGTGTACTGCTGCAAGTAACTATAAGAATCTTTTCCATGCTGACCTGTAGGTTGTATCTTGTTTTACAGCAGCAGCAGACGGAATGGCAAAGATATTTACGTCACAGCTTGGAAGTGGTAGCCAAAATTATGGAGCTGCTCCCCACGCATGCACTTTAGTACCTTGGTAAGTATTGACTTGTGTTCCTCAGAGGGCTCCCTTAAAATTATTTTTACATGTGTCTTTCTGAACACCACATGGCACTAATATATGAGTGCCGTCAGTGATTAATTGATTTTATTTTTTACTATTTTATTTAACTGTTCTGTACACCCTTGCTACATTCACAGTTCTGCAGACTTCAGAGCTGAAATCTCCCAGGTTCCTTGCTGGTTCAAAAAATACAGTAGAATAATTTAATAAAGAAAACAAACCAAACGCCCCCACTGCATTTTATTAGCGCACCTGTGCTGTTTATGCTTTCCCAGTTGACCATTTCCAATGGCAACTAACCCAACCAAAGAGTGCAGCTCTGGAGTATAATACAGGATATAACTCAGGATCAGTACAGGATAAGTAATGTAATGTATGTACACAGTGACCTCACCAGCAGAATAGTGAGTACAGCTCTGGAGTATAATACAGGATATAACTCAGGATCAGTACAGGATAAGTAATGTAATGTATGTACACAGTGACCTCACCAGCAGAATAGTGAGTACAGCTCTGGAGTATAATATATGATATAACTCAGGATCAGTACAGGATAAGTAATGTAATGTATGTACACAGTGACCCCACCAGCAGAATAGTGAGTACAGCTCTGGAGTATAATACAGGATATAACTCAGGATCAGTACAGGATAAGTAATGTAATGTATGTACACAGTGACCTCACCAGCAGAATAGTGAGTACAGCTCTGAGTATAATACAGGATATAACTCAGGATCAGTACAGGATAAGTAATGTAATGTATGTACACAGTGACCTCACCAGCAGAATAGTGAGTACAGCTCTGGAGTATAATACAGGATATAACTCAGGATCAGTACAGGATAAGTAATGTAATGTATGTACACAGTGACCTCACCAGCAGAATAGTGAGTACAGCTCTGGAGTATGTTACAGGATGTTACTGAGGATAAATAATTTTTATAAAACTGGATGACTTTTTTTTTTTGTTTTGTTTTTTTGGGCATCTTTTTTGTTAGAATACTTTCCGATGTTCTCTACGTTCTCGTGTACCGTAGAAAGAAAAATACTTTACACACCAATTTACTAATTGTGCATTTTTTGTTTACATATTAAAACTTTACGAAAAGGCAACAAATTTTGCTCAAATATAGAACACTAAAGAGTACACATACGAATGTGTCAGGCGGTGGAAACATGAAGGAATGTCTGTTTGCAAAATGTATCAACCGTGCGCAAGCTTGTTGATAAATTTTTCTCAGACGTGCAAAAAAAATAGAAAGCACTGACATGGTTTAAATGTTTTTTTTATATATATTATAGATTAATGTATGCAGAATAATTTTCCAATTGCATGTTATTAAAAAATATGCTTCTTTCTATTTAATTTTTCCACTTTGAAAAAATGACCACTAGAGGTCTCCCTACAAGTCCTGGCCACAAGCCCTTTTTATAGATTTGACTCTTGCTTGAGTCCTAAATCTCAGACTGCAGCCGGGACACAGACAAGCTCAGCTGGCAGCTCTGAACCTTCTCCTCTCTGTTTACAACTGCCTGTGCAGAGAGAAGAAAGATCGGAGCTCAGATAGTAAAATGAATGAGGGCATGCAGTAAGACAGAGTCAGGAGTATGCCCTGCTGTGCTATGAGCACAGTGCTTGCTCCTGCCTGTCTGATTGACAGACAGGGAGCAATGCTGAGCTTGTCTGTGTCCTGGCTGCAGTCTGAGACTTAGGAACCCAGCATGAGTCTAAAATCTATAAAAAAAAAAAAAAAAATGTAAATAAATTAAAAAAAGGCTTGCGGCCAGGACTGGTAGGGAGAGACCCCTAGTGGTCATTTTCAAGTGGAAAATTAAATAGAGAGAAGCATATTTTTTAAGAACATCCAATTAGAAAATTATTCTGCATACATTAATCTATAACATATCAAAAGTTTTTATTTATTAATATTTTGTTCTTTTTTGATGAAAGGTACCCTTTAAATGATTTCTACCTCACACGGACATTGATGAATCTCTTCCCCCCCCCCCCCCCCCCCCATGTGTATATGTTTTTATTATTTTATACATTCTCTCCCTGCTTTACAAGTCGCCCATCACTTCCAGACTATTGAATTTCCATTCTTGTAATATCCAAAGTTTCTTACCTTGGGGAAAAAAAGAAACCAATCCTTCCGAGCCGTAATGGAGCAGATGAAAGGATGTCTGGAGCCAGAATGCTATTTGTTTTCCTGTCTGCCGAGGTTTAAGATCTTTATCGTCTCCCATATAGTCACGGACATTTTGCCTTTTGCAATCCAATTTCCAGCTTGATTGCGCTTTTTGGTTTTATTTTTAGTAAATTGGAGAATTAGTTCTAAGTGGCCTTCCCTGAACTACCCTCAATTTTCTATGTTAATGTCCCCAGTGGGGAAAGGCTCTATTCCTACAGGTAATGTCAGTGCTTGGGATTCTACTTTATAATGGTAGAAACATGACTTTTCATTAGAGTCGGATCAGCTTCAGGTTGGTAATAATGCGCGTTGGGACGTGTAGTCTAATATTTCATCTGAGACTTTTTTTTTGTTTGTTTGTTTGTTTTTTCCAACCAGCGTGCCTCCAGCTGTTGCAAAACTACAACTCCCAGCATGCCCGGACAGCTAAAGGCCTTATGCAGGGAGTTGTATAAAAGTCCATATAGCGTTGTTTCCTAACCAGGGTGCCTGCAGCTGTTGGAAAACTACAACTCCCAGCATGCCCGGACAGCCGTTGGCTGTCCGGGCATGCTGGGAGTTGTAGTTTTGCAACAGCTGCAGGCACCCTAGCTGGGGAAACAGTACCTTTTTAAAGGAATGTCCAAGTTTCCCCAGCAATAAACTGATAACATAATGTCCTGCTGCTGGAATCACCAGTAATCAGGGAGACCAGAAACAAGTGTTCAGTTTTCCTGCAGCGCCCCCCACAGGGGAAATAAAGCATTTCACAGTTCTCATTGACATCGATGCACAAATATGCTAGATTGATCTGATTTGTAATTTTATGTTTATTTCTTTGATTTGTTGCAGTTTGCTGCTCTGCAGGAGAACTTGGAGGTCTATCTGGGGTTACAGCAATGCATAGTAAACACAGGGTCAGGTAGGTCCTAGGAAAAAACCAAAAAAATGTAGTGGCCTGTAAACAATAGGGCAATTTTAATGAGGTTGCCCGATCTTATGTTGATGCACTTTAGATTATTAAACTTTTACGTTTTAATGTATCTATTTTTATATATCTTACATATATATTTATAAATATATATGTATGTGTGTATATATTTTATATATGTGTGTGTATGTATATATATATTTGTGTGTGTATGTGTAGAGATAGAGAGGTATAGAGATATAGATAGATATAGATATATATTGAGATCTTTCTTTTTCTCTCTCGCTCTCTCTCGTTCTCTTTTTCGCTCTCTTTCGCTCTCTTTCGCTCTCTTTCGCTCTCTTTCGCTCTCTTTCGCTCTCTTTCGCTCTCTTTCGCTCTCTTTCGCTCTCTTTCGCTCTCTTTCGCTCTCTTTCGCTCTCTTTCGCTCTCTTCGCTCTCTTTCGCTCTCTTTCGCTCTCTTTCGCTCTCTTTTCGCTCTCTTTCGCTCTCTTTCGCTCTCTTTCGCTCTCTTTCGCTCTCTTTCGCTCTCTTCGCTCTCTTTCGCTCTCTTTCGCTCTCTTTCGCTCTCTTTCGCTCTCTTTCGCTCTCTTTCGCTCTCTTTCGCTCTCTTTCGCTCTCTTTCTCTCTCTTTCTCTCTCTCTC
>NC_079196.1:207485521-207523021 GCF_029499605.1 Hyla sarda
CGGACGGAGGAAGGAGAGGGGACCTCCGTCCGGCGTTCTGAATGATCGGATCCCCGCAGCAGCGGATCCGATCGTTCATTTAAATGCGCACTGCGCACTGCCGCAGATGCCGGGATCTGTATTGATCCCGGCACCTGAGGGGTTAATGGCGGACGCCATTATCCTTTTGTAATGACATCACTCATTTTACCATAAAATGTACAGCGCAACCAAAAATTTTTTATTTGTGTGGGGAAATTGAAAAGAAAGCCGCAATTTTGCAAGGTTTCGTTTTCACGCCGTACAATTTACGGTAAGAATGACAAGTTTTCTTTATCCTGCGGGACAACACGATTAAAATGGTACCCATGATTACATACTTCTCTGTAGTTGTACCGTTTTAAAAAGTCGCAAACTTTTTAAACAAATTAGTACGTTTTAAAATCCCTCTATTTTGACTTCCTATAACTTTTTCAATTTTCCGTCTAAGTGGCGGTATGAGGGCTCATATATTTTTTTTTTTACCCCATGATCTGTACTTTTTAATACCCCATTTGTGTATATAAAACTTTTTTAAATTTTTCAAATTTTTTTTTTTTATATTCAAAGAATAAATAAACAGGGCAATACAAACCACGAGGAAGATAATTCCAGCGCAGTGGAATTTGCAAGCATAAATAAAGGCATCTTATCCACTGTCGGTACAAAAGGACAATACATGACATCCAGTATAAGGGTACGTTCACACGCGCTGATTTTTTAGGGAGTTTTCCGCTGGGTGTTTGAAAGTGGGGCGGGCTCTTTTCGGCTGTCTGCAGCCGATTTTCCGTGGCAGAATGTACACTGCGATAAATCCGCTGCAAGCCCCATTGAAGTCAGTAGGGACTGTAGCGGATTTTCCGCAGCGTAAATTCCGCTGTGGAAAATCTGCTGCCGACAGCCGAGAAGAGCCCACCCACTTTCAAATACGCAGCGGAAAACCCGCTAAAAAATCCGTGCATGTGAATGTACCCTAAGTCAAGGCAGCAAGAGATTGTCATGGTTAAATCAAAGAGCATAATAGAGCAGGACAGAGGCCGACAAGAAAACTGCACCGGAGAGTAGGCAGAAAAGGAATGAGAGAGGGGGAGGGGGAAGAGGCTGCGGGGAGGAGAGGCGGCGGGGAGGGGAGGGAAGGAGAGGCGGCGGGGAGGGGAGGAGAGGCGGCGGGGAGGGGAGGGGAGGGGAGGAGAGGCGGCGGGGAGGGGAGGGGAGGAGAGGCGGCGGGGAGGGGAGGAGAGGCGGCGGGGAGGGGAGGGGAGGGGAGGAGAGGCGGCGGGGAGGGGAGGGGAGGAGAGGCGGCGGGGAGGGGAGGGGAGGAGAGGCGGCGGGGAGGGGAGGGGAGGAGAGGCGGCGGGGAGGGGAGGAGAGGCGGCGGGGAGGGGAGGGGAGGGGAGGAGAGGCGGCGGGGAGGGGAGGGGAGGAGAGGCGGCGGGGAGGGGAGGAGAGGCGGCGGGGAGGGGAGGGGAGGAGAGGCGGCGGGGAGGGGAGGGGAGGGGAGGAGAGGCGGCGGGGAGGGGAGGGGAGGAGAGGCGGCGGGGAGGGTAGGAGAGGCGGCGGGGAGGGGAGGAAAAGAGACTGTGGGGAGGGGGGGGGACAACAAGGAAGGAGGGAGGGGAAAAGATGAGGAAGAAAGGAGATGGGAAAGAGAAAAAAAAGGGGGGGATGAAATAAGTCAGGTAAAAACTGACCAGCTATCCACCAGCCACCATCACCTTGACCCCTGCTGTAGGCCAGCACTCTGTGGTAGGAGTTGACGCGACCAGAGAAGAGGTCACCTACAGGGAAGAGAAGCAAGGGGACTACCCCTCTCTGTAAAGCCAAGGTCGCCAGATCGCTATATACTTGTTACAGCCATCAGCTCTTCCATACAACATATGACGAGAACCTATTTGTACCAGTCTGAGGTAGTAGGGGGGAGGGTGTCTTTCCAGCATGTAAGGATCACAGTCCTCGCTGCCATTAACATGAAGTGAGCTAGATTTTTAGAGGGGGACTTCCTGGCCGCCGGCATGATTAACAAAAGATGCACCTTCGGATCATTAAGATAGGACACTCCAGTCACAGTGATACGGGATACCACAACCGTCCAGAAGGCAAGAAAAGATGGGCAGGGCCGTCAGATATGGGACATAGTACCTCGAGCCCCCCCACGCTTTGATATCATGATCGGACAACCTAGGGAGGGCAGTCCGCTGCATATAGTCCATTAGAGAGAGAGGCGGGTAGTGACGCTGGGGGAGGTGTAACGGGTGGGGGTAGGTTATAAAGGTCTGTGTCATACTGCTCAAAGGCCCAGAGTAGGTCAGCAGTAAGGTCTGACGTCACACCCCCCGGTGAGCAGATAGACGGGATATACAGTGCCGCTCGTTTGTCCCGGAGAGCCCTGGCTACGTATCTGCTTGGTTTGTTTCCCCACTCGTATAAGGCCCTGGAGCACCGCTGGCGATACTGTTTGTACCAGTCATTCAGCAGGGCACGGATTTCATGTCGCGTCTTAATGAGGTCCCTCAACGTGGATTCCTGCAAAGACAGTTTATGCTGAAATTCTAAGACATGCAGCGCTGCAACTTAGCCGCCCTCGCCTTTTTATGGCAGGAGCCATGACTATTTAGGACTCCTCAACACACATTTGAGCGCTTCCCATTTCATTGGGAGTGGAGTCTGATCGGATGCATGATCGGCTTGAAAGTTGTCAATCGCTACCTTCAGATCCGACGCACAGAGAGTCGAGGAGAAGGGACTCATTAAGACGCCATGAGAACTGCGGGGCACCTGGAGAGGGGATCTGGACCATGCAGTGGACTGGGGCATGGACTGAGAGGAAAAGATTCCTGATCTGTGAGGAGGACAGTCGGGGCAGGTAGTAGTGTGGCAGGAAGATAATCTAATCTACTGGACAAATTCAAATGTTAAATTCAATGGGGAAAATGGGGGATCTGACTTTCATTAAAAAAAAGGCAGCTTTTAGCATGTGTTCTGCACCGCTTACATAAAGGGGAAAAAAGACTGGTCTGGTAATTGCAAACTACAATTGTCTGTAGCTTAGAAAAAATCTAAAACAGATATAATAAAATAAAATAAAAAAAATTAAATATATATATATTTTTATATTTATTATATATTCATATATTTTATATTTACATATTTTATATTATATTATATATATATATATATATATATATATATATATATATATATATATATATATATATATATATATATATATATATATATATATATTATACACACATATATTATACACACATATACAAAAAAAGCCAGCACAACTACCTAATACACCGGTGCACGCTGCTGTGGCAAATACTAAGTATACAAAAAAGAAGGTTGCAGCAGCACTCTTGGTCAAATAATGGAAGTTCTTAGCACAGTTTTTGATAAAAGTGCGTGTAACACCCCCCCCCCCCCCAATCTACCACGCGGAGGTGGCTTCACTTCACCTTAAATTCACTTTTTCTTTGTACTTTGCCTAAAATGAGTCTTAAAATACGGTGCGCGCACTGCCTTACGCTTGAGTCTTCCTAGGTACAAGAAAAGCTGCTGCTCTCGGCATGCCATCTGCTGGTCTCTGTGGCAACAACAGTGCGGCCTGTATTCCTTATCAACATTCCTGCCGTCCAGAAGGTGTTCAGCCGTGTGACAGACAATTCTGCGCAGAGACTACCAGAAGAGGTGGGTCTCCTCTATATATACACACTTCACCAGTCCCTATGAGGACTCTGTATACAGTCAGACTCTGGATAGTGTTGTATGGCTGGATCATAGAACTATTGCTGCAGGATGTTACATTGTCATTGATATGCTTAGGCGGGTGCACCTCTACTGACCACTAAAGATGGGGATAAGGATAGGGGATAAGATGTCTGATCGCGGGGGACCCCTGCAATCTAGCATGCAGCACCCATCTGTGAGCACTGCAGGAAGCGCTGCAGGCTCAGTCTTATGCCTCCCGACCACGGGGACGGAGTATCGTAATGTCACGACTCCGCCCCGTGTGATGTCATGCCCCGCCCCTCAAGGCAAGATACTCCTTCCCTGTGGTTGGGAGGCATAAGACTTGGAGCCTCCACAGGTGCTCTCAGGTGGGTGCTTCATGCTAGATTGCGGGGGTCCCCAGCGATCAGACATTTTATCCCCTATCCTTTGACTAGGGGATAAGATGTCTTGGGGCCGGAGTCCCTTTTAAAGTGTCATTTAAAAAAAAAAAAATCTGTCACAGAGCCCTGGACAATATAAAAAAAGAAATCCTTATCCAGAATATCTTTTACCCCTTGAGAAGGCAGGGAATTTTTTACGTTTAGACTTTCCTTTTTTCCTCCTCACCTTTTAATAGCTATCAATTATCTATCTACAGACCCATATGAGGACTTTTACCATTTATGCTATTGACCACACGGTTTCATTAACGTTATAGTTCAATGGGGTACTCCGCTTCTCAGTGTTTGGAACAAACTGTTCCAAACACTAGAGCCGTCGCCAAGGGCTCGTCATGTCATAGCCCTGCCCCCTCATGACATCACGGCCCCACGGCGGGGCTATGACGACACAAGCTGCTGGCTCCAGCGTTCAGAACAGTTTGTTCCAAACGCTGAGCAGTGGAGTACCCCTTTAATAGTTTAGACATTTTCGCATGCGGAGATACCAAATATGTTTTTGTTTACATTGTTTTATTTGAATAATTGGAAAAGGGAAGTGATTTACACTTTCATTAGGGAATGGGCTTAGATCAGACAGGTAAGGACCCTCTAGTTGATCGGGGCCCTATTATTTTGCCGCGATGGTCCAGATCAGCTTCCCTGCGCTACCAGCAAGTAATATTTGGCACTTTTTAGACGGCACAATCAACTTACACCAACCATAGTCCATGGTAAACGATTCCTCCCTTGTCTCTTGTCCCTGCAGGCTCAGGTGCTGCTGTGTCGGGCTTTGTCTAATGTCCTCCTCCTCCCGTGGCCAAATGTCCCAGAGGGCGAGCAGCAGTGGGCAGAGCGCTCTAGTCATCATGCCAACCTCCTGAACAGCTTGTCCCGAGACTACCGCCAGCTGAAGGGCAGCGCTCCGGCTCAGAGGAAGGGCCAACTCGAAGCCAGTGAGTTACACAACGCCACAGCTACTGTTGTTTTCATTGCCATAATGTACCACTACTTAGATTTCTTTTTATGTATTTTCAATTATTGTGATTCTATACCCAAGTTCCATGTTCCTTTTTGTTGTCTTTCCCTAGCTAAGCGTGTCATCTGTCAGACGCTGGGTGTACTGAAGGATATTGTAGAGAACATCTCGGGCGAGGGCACAAAGTCTCGGCAGATCTGTTACCAGTCCATGCAGGAGTCGGCCCAGCTCTCCCTGTCTCTCTTCCCAGCTTACATCCACCAGCCAGGTATGTGGGTCCTGTAGTATGGCTGTTATGTAGCTGCTGTGCATCCGGATTTCCTTTTTGTTTTATATATGAATTCTGTAGCATCCCACCTTAACCAGATACAAACCTGAGCACTTCCTCCTTGGAGAAAGGATTAAGGTGCAGCAATATGAATGGGGTATTGCCATCTCAAAGTAGCAGCATGTCACTGTTTTCTTATGATTGGGGTCCAACAATCCCCCCTATTGTAAGGAAAAATACAGCACTTTCAGTCTTCCCCAGCACAGTGAGGGCCCCAGAGGAACCGCAGCATGGCTGCATTCATTTACATGGGCCCCAGAGGAACCGCAGCATGTCTGCATTCATGTGTATGGTCCCCAGGGAAACTACAGCATGGCTGCATACATGTGATCGGGCCCCAGAGAAACCTCAGCACAGCCTCACTCATGTATATGGGCCCCAGAGAAACCTCAGCACAGCCTCAGTCATGTATATGGGCCCCAGAGAAACCTCAGCACAGCCTCACTCATGTATATGGGCCCCAGAGAAACCTCAGCACAGCTGCATTCATGTATATGGGCCCCAGAGGAACCTCAGCACAGCATCATTCATGTATATGGGCCCCAGAGGAACCTCAGCACAGCCTTATTCATGTATATGGGCCCCAGAGGAACCTCAGCACAGCCTTATTCATGTATATGGGCCCCAGAGGAACCTCAGCACAGCCTTATTCATGTATATGGGCCCCAGAGGAACCTCAGCACAGCCTTATTCATGTATATGGGCCCCAGAGAAACCCCAGCATAATCTCATTCATGTATATGGGCCCCAGAGAAACCTCAGCACAGCATCATTCATGTATATGGGCCCCAGAGAAACCTCAGCACAGCTGCATTCATGTATATGGGCCCCAGAGAAACCTCAGCACAGCTGCATTCATGTGTATGGTCCCCAGGGAAACTACAGCACGGCTGCATACATGTGATCGGGCCCCAGAGAAACCTCAGCACAGCCTCATTCATGTATATAGGCCCCAGAGAAACCTCAGCACAGCCTCATTCATGTATATCGGCTCCAGAGAAACCTCAGCACAGCATCATTCATGTATATGGGCCCCAGAGGAACCTCAGCACAGCATCATTCATGTATATGGGCCCCAGAGAAACCTCAGCACAGCATCATTCATGTATATGGGCCCCAGAGAAACCTCAGCACAGCATCATTCATGTATATGGGCCCCAGAGAAACCCCAGCATAATCTCATTCATGTATATGGGTCCCAAGGGAACCTCAGCACAGCAGCATTTATGTGTATTGGCCCCGGGGACCCTTGGCACAGCTGCATTCATATTTATGGGCCCCAGGAGAACCTCAGGAGGGTTACTACAATCCTTATCATACTGATAAGGTGCCAACCAGTCTCCATTGCCCTGTAATTATCGTGATCTAAACAGTTAAATGACGGGCATCAACCTAGTCACTGATGCCCGTCATTACCAGCAGAAAGCAGCGGCTATCAGCCAGTTATGATGCGGGCCACACTCCTGAACCGGCACCTTACTCCCTCCCATGACTTACAGGTCATGGGTCGGAAAGGGGTTATTCAGGATCAGAAAAACTGATGTTCTGTTTTAAGAACAGCATTGCACTTGGTTATGTGTGGTATTACAACTTTTACGCCATTCACTTCAGTAGAACTGAGCTGCAATACTGCACACAACCAGAGGACAGGGGTGGTGCTCTGTTTTTCTTATCCTGGATAACCCCTTTTTTAGTGTAATCCGATCAATTGTGAGTCTGAAAAACAGCATCATTGATCACTATGGTATAGCACTGTCTGAACCAGGGTGTCTCCTGCTGTTGCAAAACTACAGCTCCCAGCATGCCCGGACAGCCAACGGCTGTCCGGGCATGCTGGGAGTTGTAGTTTTGCAATAGCTGTAAGCACAAAGGTTGGGAGGCACTGCTCAAGTGGTAGATCCTGCTGTAATCCTTCCAAAATCTATGTATGGCTATAGGAACAGACGTGCTAGGTGTTATTGTCAGGAGAGCGACCCTATGCAGAATAGAACACGTCGTTCAGGCAGCACTCCATGATTTCCCTGTACCCTCTGCAGAGGGATTACGCCGTTCTCTGACGCATACGCCCGTATTATGTATAAGGGCTATGCTGTGAAATTAGAACAGGTCTCCTAGGGGAAAAAGGATGTGAGCACCGTACATAAGGGCTATTCTGTCACACTGCTTTCTGCAGATCCCGAGCGGACGGAATAGGGCTGGAAGGACGTCCCGGGATTTAGATCAGGTTGTCGCTATATACTTTGCTATATACAGTGTGTGTGTCATCATCTTCTGAATTCCTCCCTCCTAGATGTGACTGAGGAGATGCTCAGCTTTTTCTTGGCCTTATTCCAAGGACTCAGGGTACAGATGGGGGTGCCGTTTACCGAGCAGATCATACAGACCTTCCTGAACATGTTTACCAGGTAACTACACACACATTAACACTGTGTGGTCTCCAAACTGTGGACCTCCGGATGTCGCATGCTGGGAGTTGTAGTTTTGCAACAGCGGGAGGGCCACCGTTTAGAAACCGCTGCGCTAACGTGTCCCGTGATGATCCGGTTATTGTGTCCGTTGCTCATTCTGTCACATCGTGCCTGCAGGGAGCAGCTGGCAGAAAGCATACTACAAGAAGGCAGCGCCGGCTGCCACGTGGTGGAGAAGTTTCTGAAGATCCTGCAGGTTGTAGTCCAGGAACCTGGTCCAGCCTTTAAGCCTTTCCTGCCAAGTATCCTGTCCCTGTGCATGGAGCAGCTGTATCCCATCATTGCAGAGGTAAAGGGTCACTGCTATAAAGCAGTGTGTGCCTGCAGCTGTTGCAAAACTACAACTCCCAGCATGCCCGGACAGCCGAAGGCTGTCCGGGCATGCTGGGAGTTGTAGTTTTGCAACAGCTGGAGGCTCATTGGTTGGAAAACACTGCTATAGAGATTTACTCTTTATCGGGAGGGCTGAGATCTGCAGCACGTCCTCTGCCCTCCTCTCGGGCTCTTCGTTCCTCACTTTCCCCCCAATACACAAGTCAGTGTTTCCCAACCAGGGTGCCTTCAGCTGTTGCAAAACTACAACTCCCAGCATGCCCAGACAGCCAACGGCTGTCCAGGCATGCTGGGAGTTGTTGTTTTGCAACAGCTGGAGGCTCATTGGTTGGAAAACACTGCTATAGAGCTTTGCTCTTCAGTTCTTTTTGTTTCTATTTTACTGATTTTTAAATTTAATTTATTTATTTATTATTTTTTTTATTTTTTTTTCTGCAGCGTCCATCCCCCGATGTGAAAGCTGAGCTGTTTGAGCTGCTGTTCCAGCTCCTGCATCACAATTGGAGATATTTCTACCGATCCTCAGTCCTAGCCAGCGTGCACCGAGATGGTGGTGGTGATGAGCCCATGGAGAACCAGGCACAGTTCATCGGTGTCATGCAGGTCAGTGCTCCAATAACTCTTTTCTTAAAGGAGAACTCCAGAATATAAAAATTGTCCCCCATTCTGCCGGCAGTAAAAAAAATAAAAATAAAGATGTACATACCTTCCTTCGCTCCCCTGGTGCCTCCGGTAACCGGCTCCGGTCTCCGCCGCGATCCTCTTCCTGGTTGCCGGTGGTCGGCGAGTCATACTGCGCTCAGCCAATCACTGGCCGCAGCGAAGTCCCGACTCAGCCGGCGATAGGCTGAGCGTCAGTGTGAGAACGCTTCAGGACACACAATTCTTCACTACACCGGCATCTGCTGCCGCGGCCGAAAACGTCACACTGCCGCTCAACCTATCGCCGGCCAAGTCGGGACTTCACTGCGGCCGGTGATTGGCTGAGCGCAGTATGACTCTACGACCACTGGCAACCAGGAAGAGCATCGCGGCGGAGACCGGAGCCGGTTACCGGAGGCACCGGGGGGAGCGAAGGAAGGTATGTACATCTTTATTTTTTTTTACTGCAGGCAGTATGGGGGAAAATTTTTATATTCTGGAGTTCTCCTTTAAAGGGAAACTGTCACCCTGATCACCCAACTAAACCCGATGCACTGGGTTATAGTGTGGGTGACCAGGAGTCCAAAGAGGTGTTACTTACCAAGTTTGGTCCAGTGGTTCCTTTTGATATTCACAGTTCGTAGATGGCCAGCACGGCACTACTTCCCCATTTGAGTGTAGAACAATGATGAAATGGCAGACTTGGACTAGGAATGCTGGAGGTGGTGCTCTGATTGGCAATAGTGCGTGAAGGCGTTTCAAAGAAGCAGGAAAATAATCGGCAACTCACCGCAACCAGCTGAATAAATCTTCTTTTATTTCATACTCACAAATCTGTTACATGGGAAGAGGGTAGTGGGGGGGACACAGGATGGCGACCAAGCTCCGTTTCGCACGGTGATCGTGCTTCCTCCGTATATGTATATCTATCAACTGGCTCCAGAAAGTTAAACAGATTTGTAAATTACTTCTATTAAAAAATCTTAATCCTTTCAGTACTTATGAGCTTCTGAAGTTAAGGTTGTTCTTTTCTGTCTAAGTGCTCTCTGATGACACCTGTCTCAGGAAACGCCCAGTTTAGAAGCAAATCCCGATAGCAAACCTCTTCTAAACTGCACGTTTCCCGAGACTCGTGTCATCAGAGAGGACTTAGACAGAAAAGAACAACCTTCACTTCAGAACCTCATAAGTACTGAAAGGATTAAGATTTTTTAAAGGAAGTAATTTACACATCTGTTTAACTTTCTGGAGCCAGTTGAGATATAAAAAAAAGTTTTTTTTCCTGGATAACCCCTTTAAGTGTTTCTTTAATGTCTTCCTATGTTTCCCCCCTCCAGGCATTTGGTCAGTCATTTCTGCAGCCGGATATTCATCTTTTCAAGCAAAATCTTGGTTATCTGGAGACCCTGAACAGCAAACACAAACTGTACCATAAGGTGAGGCGTTAGCTTAGTGTTCCCCAACCAGAGTGCCTCCAGCTGTTGCAAAACTACAACTCCCAGCATGCCCGGACAGCCTTCGGCTGTCCGGGCATGCTGGGAGTTGTAGTTTTGCAACAGCTGGAGGCACCCTGTTTGGGAAACACTACTCTAGCAGATGCAGAACTACAACTCCCAGCATGCCCAGACAGCCTGACCTTCCCAATGGGAACTTTAGAAACTCTGTTTATTCTGTGACTCTTTACCCCCCTATCATCACTTCTATTCTGTCTCTTCTAGAAACTGTTCCGGGCCATGATGCTGCCGCAGTTTGTCAGTGTTTTACTTCAGGTTCTTATCCACAAGTCCCACGATCTTCTCCAGGAGGAGATAGGCATCGCCGTCTACAACATGGCATCTGTGGACTTCAGCACTTTCTTCTCTGCCTTCTTACCTGAATTCTTAGCCGGCTGCCAAGGCCTAGATAGCGGTCAGAAGAATGTCCTTGCCCGCAATTTTAAGATGGAACGGGTGAGAACTGCTTGTTTTGTCTACAGAGTTGTGGGTAGAGCTGTGTTAAGCCTTGATTGAATGTACACTGCTCAAAAAAAATAAAGGGAACACTTAAAGGGGTACTCCGGTGCTTACACATCTTATCCCCTATCCAAAGGATAGGGGATAAGCTGCCTGATCGCGGGGGTCCCACCGCTGGGGACCCCCGTGATCTTGCACGCAGCACCCCGTTTGTAATCAGTCCCCGGAGCATGTTCGCTCCGGGTCTGATTACGGTCGAACGCAGGGCCGGGGCGTGTGAAGTCACGCTCCGCCCCTCAATGCAAGCCTACGGGAGGGGGCGTGATAGCTGTCACGCCCCCTCCCATAGGCGTGCATTGAGGGGCGGAGCATGACGTCACACAGGGGGCGGAGGCGTGACGTCACACGCTGCCGGCCCTGCGGACGACCGTAATCAGTCCCGGAGCGAACACGCTCCGGGGACTGATTACAAACTGGGTGCCGCGTGCATGATCACGGGCGTCCCCAGCGGCGGGACCCCCGCGATCAGGCATTTTATCCCCTATCCTTTGGATAAGGGATAAGATGTCTAAGCACCGGAGTACCCCTTTAAACACAATGTAACTCCAAGTCAATGACACTTCTGTGAAATCACACTGTCCACTCAGGAAGAACACTGATTGACAATCAATTTCACATGCTGTTGTGCAAATGGAACAGACAACAGGTGGAAATTATAGGCAATTAGAAAGACACCCCCCGATAAAGGAGTGGTTCTGCAGGTGGTGACCCCAGACCACTTCTCAGTTCCTATGCTTCCTGGCTGATGTTTTGGTCCCTTTTGAATGCTGGCGGTGCTTTCACTCTAGTGGTAGCATGAGACGGAGTCTACAACACACACAAGTGGCTCAGGTAGTGCAGCTCATCCAGGATGGCACATCAATGCGAGCTGTGGCAAGAAGGTTTGCTGTGTCGGTCAGCGTAGCGTCCAGAGCATGGAGGCGCTACCAGGAGACAGGCCAGTACATCAGGAGACGTGGAGGAGGCCGTAGGAGGGCAACAACCCAGCAGCAGGACCGATAGCTCCACCTTTGTGTAAGGAGGAGCAGGAGGAGCACTGCCAGAGTCCTGCAAAATGACCTCCAGCAGGTCACAAATGTGCATGTGTCCACTCAAATGGTCAGAAACAGACTCCATGAGGGTGGTATGAGGGCCCGACATCCACAGGTGGGGGTTGTGCTTAGGAACTGTCCAGAGCAGGAGTAAATCCCCATAGCAAACCTATCCTGCTCTGGACAGTTCCGTACATGGACAGAGGTGTCAGCAGAGAGCACTGTGGTCAGACTGAAAAAGAACTACACAACTTCCTCTGTAGCATACAGCAGCTGATAAGTATTGGAAGGATAAAGATTTTTTAATAGAAGTAATTTACAAATCTGTTTAACTTTCTGGCACCAGTTGATAAAAAAAAATGTTTTCCACCGGAGTACCCCTTTAACATGCAGGTGAATGGTTTTTCTCTTCACTCTGTGGAAATTCCTAAAGAAAATTCTGTTTAAAAAAATTCCACCAAAACACTGAACCTGCTCAATCTGCTCCGCTGACAGTCTATGGAGATGGCAGTGTCTGTGCGGTCCTAGCTCGGACTGATCTAGTCGTCCCTTGCCAGGCTCAGAAGCTAAATACAGTCCGGTGCTTCGTAAGTGTGAACGCGGCCTAATGTTCTGCTTCTCTGCAGCGCCATCACAGGAGCATTGAAGCATTACAGTGTCCATTCATATGACTGGGATATCTGTATAATGCAGGGCTTTGTTCTATAACGCAAGAGTCACTCTTTGCAGCCAATTTCTCTCCTGGTCAAGAGATCTATACACAGAATTTCCTAAAAAAAAAAAAAAAATTTTTAAATGATGGATAACCCCTTTAAGCTGACACAAAGTAAGAAAAACAGCTGATTTAGTAAAAAACAAAACAAAAAAACAGCCCCACCCCTGTCCTCAGGTTGTGTGTGGTATTACAGCTCAGTTTCATTGAAGTGAAGGGAGTCAAGTTGTAATACCGCACACGACCTGAGGACAGGGGGGCACTGTTTTTGGAAGAAAATAGCTCTTTTTTTTTTATTTTATTTTTTTTAATAACCCCTTGTAAATAGATGAATAACCATTGTCTTGTCTCCTCTTCCAGGACCTGCCTTCGTTTACCCAGAGTGTACATCGCCTGGTCAATGACCTCCGGTATTACAGACTCTGCAATGACAGCCTCCCCCCAGGAACTGTGAAACTGTGACCGAACCAGCTCCCCCACCACCCCCCAAGCCTGAATCTTGCATAAATAGTCTTAACTCACCCGCTACAGATGTGAATCCTGCTCCGTCACTCATCCCGTATTTCTCCGGTTTATCATATTTTTTTTTTATGGAACTTTAACCTGTTTTAGCACTTTCTCTCTGCGAGATTTCAGTGCCTCCCCCGTTTACTCCCACTTAATCCCTTTGTTTTAAAGGGTTGTTATAAATCCCTTTGGTAGCTCAGGGGTTAAGGAAGCGCTCCCTTGTATTTTAACTGTATTAAAAAAACAGAAAATGTCAATTTCACAAACCTTCAATATCATTCCCTGATGAGGAAGAATGTGGGGGACAGTCACCCACCAATGGACACTGACGTCTGGATTTTAAGACTGTATTGGCCACTTATTTGCCCCCGGTCGGTTGGGGTACACGTACTTTATTATGTATTGTTTTATATAAAAAATTTTTTTTTTTTTTGTTATCATTCCATTGTGAAATTGAAGTCGCTTATTGCGAATAAAATGAATGCCTTGTTTAATAGCTGCTGCTTTGGTGGTTTAGCCTGCATATTGGAGGAGGAACATGACTGGGGATGATCAGCCAAACCAGGAAGTCGCCCATCTGTAGACATCTGGTTGTCGTCCCTCATCAGTACGGAGCAGGGTGCTGGTTGTCTGGAGGAGGAAAAGAGAGATATATATATATATATAGATATAGATATTAGATATATATATTTAACATATATTATATTTATAATCTATGTAATCTATGTAAGATAGATAGATAGATAGATAGAGATATATTAATATTATAAATAATATTATAGTGGTAGTATGAGACGGAGTCTACAACCCACACAAGTGGCTCAGGTAGTGCAGCTCATCCAGGATGGCACATCAATGCGAGCTGTGGCAAGAAGGTTTGCTGTGTCTGTCAGCGTAGTGTCCAGAGCATGGAGGCGCTAACAGGAGACAGACCAGTACATCAGGAGATGTGGAGGAGGCTGTAGGAGGGTAACAACCCAGCAGCAGGACCGCTACCTCTGCCTTTGTGTAAGGAGGAGCAGGAGGAGCACTGCCAGAGCCCTGCAAAATGACCTCCAGCAGGCCACAAATGTGCATGTGTCCAAACGGTCAGAAACAGACTCCATGAGGGCCCGACATCCACAGGTGGGGGTTGTGCTTACAGCCGAACACTGTGCGTCCTGCACGGTGTTGGGCTGTATGGCATTTGCCAGAGAACACCAAGGTTGGCAAATTCACCACTGGCGCCCTGTGCTCTTCACAGATGAAATCAGGTTCACATTGAGCACATGTGACAGTCTGGAGATGCCGTGGAGAACATTCTGCTGCCTGCAACATCCTCCAGCATGACCGGTTTGGCGGTGGGTCAGTAATGGTGTGGAGTGTCATTTCTTTGAGGGGGCCGCACAGCCCTCCATGTGCTTGCCAGAGGAAGCCTGACTGCCATTAGGTACCGAGATGAGATCCTCAGACCCCTTGTGAGACCATATGCTGGTGCGGTTGGCTCTGGGTTCCTCCTAATGCAAGACAATGCTAGACCTCATGTGGCTGGAGTGTGTCAGCAGTTCCTGCTAGAGGAAGGCATTGATGCTATGGACTGGCCCGTCCGTTCCTCAGACCTGAATCCGATTGGGCACATCTGGGACATCATGTCTCGCTCCATCCACCACAGACTGTCCAGGAGTTGGCGGATGCTTTAGTCCAGGTCTGGGAGGACTTCCCTCAGGAGACCATCCTCAACCTCATCAGGATCATGCCCAGGCGTTGTAGGGAGGTCATACGGGCACGTGGAGGCCACACACACTACTGAGCCTCATTGGGACTTGTATTAAGGACATTACATAAAGTTGGATCAGCCTGTAGTGGGGTTTTCCTCTGTGATTTTGAGTGTGACTCCATATCCAGACCTCCATGGGTTGATACATTTGATTTCCATTGATAATTTTTGTGTGATTTTGTTGTCAGCGCATTCAACTATGTAAAGATGAAAGTATTTCATACGATTAGTTCATTCATTCAGATCTAGGATGTGTTATCTTAGTGTTCCCTTTATTTTTTTTGAGCAGTGTATATGTATCACTATATATATATATGTGTGTGTGTGTATGTATGCTCGGAGTTGTAGTTTTAGAACATCTGGAGGCACCCTGGTTGGGAGACACTGTTTTAGTGGGTTGGACATTGACAGATCCATGCTAGCCACCTCCGATAGATGGCACTAGAGTCAGCTTTCTTCTTTTCCCTGGAAGCATTGCCTGACCCATAAGACCAGTCAAACACCTTTTTAAGGCCTAATTTACACCAGTGTTAAAAGAGATCTTCAGTCTTAGACACTTATCCCCTATACCAGATAAGAGTCTGATTGCGGGGGGTCTGACAGCTGGGACCCCCGTAGTCTCCTATCGATGACACCCCCCCTCCATACAGCTCTATGGGAGAGGAGGGGATGCACGAATGCTGAATCTCCGCTTTTTCCATAGAGAAACATGTTGGGGGCCACAGAGCCGGGGCCGCATACAGGAGATCGTGGGGGGGCCCGGCATTTGGACCCCCGTGATCAGACACTTTAAAACTGTCTATGGCTGCAGATCTCCTTTAAGCTCTGCTGGCACTTTAAAAATACTGCAAGCAGTAATTTTGTCACTGCTCAACTCCTGCAGAACAGACGCCTGACTAAAACCTGACAAGACCCCGTTCAAAATCAATGGGACCCATCAGGGCCTGGCGGTGTCCTTAGTGATTGACCCGTACAGGGTCTGTTCAGCGGGGGGGGGGGGGGGGGGATTTCAATTTAAAAAAAAGCCATGGGACCCTTACATCATAAGGGCCCATTCACACTACAGAATTTCCAAAATTCCGCTGCAGCAGCCTCCCATTGTTTTCAATCACTGCAGTTATTGAGCCAAAACCAGAAGTGGAATTACTCCTTCCTTTTATATTTCCCCCTTATTTAAAGGGTAACTCTCACTAAAACTAATTTTTGCTATTGCACTCCTTATGGTAAATAAAAAATATTTCTAATATGTTTTTGTTTCAAAAAATAATAATGAAGTTTTCTATGTTTTATTTGTGCTTTAAAAAAGCTCGAGCACATTTCCCCCCATCTCATACAAAGACTTTGGACCGAAGGGCAGCCTGGAGGGGGGTGTTTCCAGCCTCATCCAATCATAACTGCCATATGCTGTTGGTTGGACACACCCCCCTCAGCACTCCAGGCTGCACTTCCTGTGTTTTGGCTTGGGTCCTAAGTCTATGTATGAGTTGGGGGGAAAATGTGCTCTTGAGCTTTTTTAAGCACAAATAAAACATAGAAAACTTTATTTTTTTAACCAAAGTATATTAGAAATCTTTTTTATTTACCATAAGGAGTGCCCATTTAAAGGGGTTCTCCACTGCCCTGTCTTCCGGAGCTCCGCTCGCAGCGTCCGGAAGTTTATTACTCCGGACGCTGTGTGCGGGCTTCCGTGTTCGAGGCCGCCCCCTCATGACGTCTCGCCCAGCCCTCAATGAAAGTCTATGGGAAGGGGGCGCGACCATTGTCACGCCCCCTTCCCATAGACTTTCGTTGAGGGGGGGGGGGGGGAGCGTGACGTCACGAGGGGGCGGGTGTGACGTTATGAGGGGGCGGCCTCGAACACGGAAGCCCGCACACAGCGTCCGGAGTAATCAACTTCCGGACGCTGCGAGCGGAGCTCTGGAAGACAGGACAGTGGAGAACCCCTTTAATTAAAAAAAAAAAAAAAAAAAAAAACACCTTGGCTAAAAGACGGCAAATATCCCAAAAACAAAACAAAAAAAAAAAACACTAAGTGGGTATCCACTTAGGAATTTCCGTGGCGGGTATTTTGCGGTAGAAATTCTGGGCTCCGATGGCGGAATTCCATGTGGACTGTTTGACTAATTTGTAGATATAAATCCCCCTAAAATTATAATTGTACTATATTCCATCTTTATGTATCTATTGCAGTGTTTGTAGTGTATAGAATCACCACTAGAGTGCGCTATGTTTACCAATCTGCTCATTAGATGGCTTGTTCAGATTGGCGCTGCTTTCCTCGCCCCCTGTGTAATCTTCTTGAGAAATCTTCCTGAGCGTCTTCTGTTTGTTTCTCTTTCCCTTCATCCTTTATGGAACTTACTGTTTAATTGCTAAAATGTCATGTTAGGTTATAGGCGCCATCCATTTATCCCCCCCCCCCCAAGGGAGCTCACATCTACACAGCACGCAGATCCTATCGTGTTTATCATTGGGCCTGCGCCAAATTAGACCCTCTTTAATCCGCTACTTTCTCACACTGATAAATGACTGGATCCGTATCAAAGCTATCCAGGGAGAACACGTGCTCAATGTATCTGCATAGGAAATGAAGCGGCGTGCAAAAAAGGCTCTTAAAGGGGTACTCCGGTGAAATCATTTTCTTTTAAATCAACTGGTGGCAGAAAGTTAAACATATTTGTAAATTACTTCTATTAAAAAAATCTTAATCCTTCCTGTACTTATTGGCTGCTGAATACTACAGAGGAAAATTATTTTCTTTTTGGAATGCTCTCTGATGACATCACGAGCACAGTTTTCTCTGCTGATGTTATTATAATAATAATACTTTGTTTATTGTTGTCCTTAGTGGGATTTGAACCCAAGTCCCCAGCACTGCAAGGCAGCAGTGTTAACCACTGAGCCACCACGCTTCCCTTAGCATACATCTGCTATGCCTGGTTGCTAAAATGGACAGAGATGTCAGCAGAGAGCACTGTGCTCGTGATGTCATCAGTGTTCCAAAAAGAAAGGAATTTCCTCTGTAGTATTCAGCACCTAATAAGTACTGGAAGGATTAAGATTTTTTAATAGAAGTAACTTACAAATATGTTTCACTTTCTGCCACCAGTTGATTTAAAAGAAAAAAGGTTTTCACCGGAGTACCCCTTTAACATGTTATGTACACGGCTCCTATGCAGACCTATGTGTCCGTTCTAACCGGTGTATAGTCCATGGTGCCTCCAGCTGTTGTAAAACTACAATTCCCAGCATGCCCGGACAGCCGTTGGCTGTCCGGGCATGCTGGGATTTGTAGTTTTACAACAGCTGGAGGCGCCCTGGTTGGAATACACTGATCTAGTAAGATCCTACAGTCATACTTGCTTTGCCTCTACTCTACCGCAAACAAAAGCACCAAAGTTTTATGTGTCTTGCGCTTAGGTAGAAGTATCATTTTTTCCCCCAAAATGCTTGTATAGTCTGGTTTTACACAATCGTATTTTCTCGGTCGCTCTTCATTGGGGGGAAAACCTATACTGATGGGTATATGCTCTTGCCACTAGGAGGCGCTGACACTAGGAAAAAAAAGTCGGCTCCTCCCTGGCAGGATATACCCGCCCACTGGAAGTGAGGTAATCAGTTTTAGCTAATGTCAGCAGGAGGCAAGACACAGGTCTGGGAGCTCCCTGAACCTGGTCTCTTTTTTTATTTTCTAGTAAGGGCTGTTTAGTTAGTTTTTTTTCGGTAGTTTCATTGGATCTTTTATACTTGCCTGTCAGACTGTGTCTACATGTTTCCTGCTCCACATACATCTTTCATCCCTTGCGTCTGCGACAACAATCCTGGTGTGTGGCGCCATTTGGAGCCCCTTTCTAAGGGTCCAACGTTGGTCTGCTAGGGGCATGGTTGCGACACCATGTTGCCGGACTTTGAATGTCTGCGGTTTCTTTCGCGTCTGCAGTCTTGGTACCCCTCTATCGTGCGGTCACCACGTCTGTGTCCCTACATATGCTAGGCCACTCTGCACGTGTAGAGTCCACCTTCCCTTTTTTCTGTGGGGTGTCCCTCAGACCTTCCTGTGATCTTGTTTCCACAGGTTTAGGTGGTCGAACTCCTCTTCTCTGGCATGGGGCATGATGGGGTATCTGTCCGGGGTTCCTGTGCAGGGGGGTTCAGACGCCGGCTCTGTTGCCTTAGGAAATGACCAGAATGGCTCCGTTGACGCCCTTCTGGTTCAGGGTTCCTGGGGACTACGTGCACCCAGTATTTTGCCCCCTTACCTTCGGGCGGCATTTCACTGCTCCTATAGTGGCTGGCGCACTTTGATCATTCCACTTCCATAGGGGGTATGGTGATCATGGAGCTTGGCATGGTTTGGGCCTGGGTTTCATAGCGACCACCCCTTGTTTTCCCCTCCTCTATATAGATGGGGTACCTGGCTGGGCCCTTGTTTTTTGCTGAGGGCAATCAGCTGAGCTGCACACTTTTGCAGCTTGGCTCTCTTCTTGGTTATCTACTGCTGCTCATACAGACTTGCACTCCATTGGAGGAGTTTATGCTCTCATGTATGGCTCGGCAACAGTCGGCCTAGCACAATCTGTTGTTTGGGTCCTGCCATTGCTCTCCTCCTTCCCCCCCCCCCCCCCTAGGTGCAATCTCCCTGGAGGGGTTTGTTTCTCCTTCCTTGTCTGTGTCAGTTGCGCTACATTGACACTACAGTCTTCTGGAGTAACCTTCTCTTTTGTTTCCCCCTCCGTTCCCATCCTGACGGGATGTTGCTTTCGGTCCGCTCAGACCGCTGGGGTTCATGTCTGGTTAGTCTCTATCCTAGTATGCTGTAGAGTGTCTTCTTTTCTAGGTCGGCCCTTCTGGTTCATTGGGCCTTAGTGATGGTTGTGGTTTTGGGCAGGTTATCTCTCCTGCCCAAGACTACAGGCGGTCTTTCTGTACCGCACTTTTTGTCTAGACGTAGAATTTTGTCACCCAGAGCATTTTGCGGACGTTGGGTTTACTTACTCCGTACGTCTTCCAGGCAACTCGGGAACCTCCGTTTGCCATGTTGGACGCGCTGGTGTTCCAGGATGCCCCTTTTCTCTGCATTCTGCTCCCTTTTTTGCCCTTATTCCTTCCGTCTCCTCCTTCGTAGGTCAATGTACTCCCGGGGCGGTGGGCGTTCCGGTCATCCATCCGGATTACTCTACTTGAGCTTTTTTTCGGCTCCCAGGTGCTCGCGTCTGGCCCCTGGTACGGGTGGTTTTTGGTCTGCAGCTGTTCTGGTCATCGATTTTCTGCACCTTGCCTCTCCACAGCCAGTCTCCATCCTTCTTTCCAGTGTTTTTCTGGTCTCCACCTTCCATACTCGCCTTCTGCTCAGGCGTACGCTGCTCTCCCTGGCATTTTTACCGCCATGTTCTCTTGACTTGGTTGACTCTGGATGGGGTGCTCTTGTTTGTGTCCTTTTTCATTTTGTTTCCCAGACGGACTGGCCCCCTCTGTCTGGTTCTGTGTTCCTTGGAGTTGATTCCTACCTCCTCCCGGAATGGTTCTGGCCCTTCTGGCTTCCTAGTCGACCTTTTCTTTTCTCACTTTATGGACCGTAGCTTTGGAGTCTCTACATAGGACAGTCTCTTCCTTGGCGTCCTAGTCCTTCTCCATGGACGAGGTCTCCCAGGAGCTCTGTTGGGCCTCGGTTGTCTATGCCCGGGATCTCATCCACAGGCCTTACGCTAAGAACAGAAAACTGAGGCTTCAATTTATGTTTACACCAAATTCTTACCCTGTCATCTGATGTCACCGCTGGAATGGAGACTCATCAGACCAGACAACGTTCTTCCATCATCTGTTGTGCATGGATCCCTCTTGCCTTGTATCAGGATCAGGCTGGTGGGGGTGTAATGATGGGGGGGACATTTTCTGGACACTTTGGGCCCCTTAGCACCAATTGATCGTGGTATAAACACCACAGCCTACCTGAGTTTTGTTATTGACCATGTCCGTCCCTTTATGACCACAGTGGATCCATCTTCTGATGATACTTCCAGCAGGATAATGCCCCATGTCACATGACATCATCCCATACAGGACAATGAGGTCACATGACATCATCTCATACAGGACAATGAGGTCACATGACATCATCTCATACAGGACAATGAGGTCACATGACATCATCTCATACAGGACAATGAGGTCACATGACATCATCTCATACAGGACAATGAGGTCACATGACATCATCTCATACAGAACAATGAGGTCACATGACATCATCTCATACAGGACAATGAGGTCACATGATATCATCTCATACAGAACAATGAGGTCACATGACATCATCTCATACCGGACAATGAGGTCACATGACTCCAATGGCCTCCACAGTTACTAGATCTCATCCAATAGATCACCGCTGGGATGTGGTGGAGCCAGAGATTATTTGAGTTACTGTTGCCTTCCTGTCAGCTCGAACCAGTCTGCCCATTCTCCTTTGACATCAACAAGGTATTCTCGTCCACACAACTGCAAATCACTAGATGTCTTCTCTTTCCTGGTTGTCCTACGGCAGCATGATAACTAAGGGGTTAAAGCCCCCTTGGTACAACCAAACAGAGACTGGTTCATTACCAATATCTCAATTAAATACTTAACTTTTTACCCTATAAAGCCGATCACCAGACAGGGAGCCAGTGTATTTTTTATTTATAATTTTTTCTCCTAGATGAAACTAAGTTTTGCAATACGCATTAGGGATTTAAAGGGGTACTCCGGTGGAAAACAATTTTTTTTTTAATTAACTGGTGCCAGAAAGTTAAACAGATTTGTAAGTTACTTATATTTAAAAATCTTAATTCTTCCAGTACTTATCAGCTGCTGAATGCTCCAAAGTTGTGTAGTTCTTTCCAGTCTGACCACAGTGCTCTCTGCTGACACCTCTGTCCATGTCAGGAACTGTCCAGAGCAGGAGAGGTTTGCTATGGGGATTTGCTCCTGCTCTGGACAGTTCCTGATATGGACAGAGGTGTCAGCAGAGAGCACTGTGGTCAGACTGGAAAGAACTACACAACTTCCTCTGGAATATACAGCAGGATTAAGATTTTTATATAGAAGTAATTTACAAATCTGTTTTACTTTCTAGCACCAATTGATTTTAAAAAAAATATATATTTTTTTTTACACCGTACCCCTTTAATGTCATCTATTGCCACATTTGTCAATCATTACAGAGTAGACATACTTGCAACGGAGGTCTCAAATTATAGCAGAAAAATAAGGTTTCTAGTTGGCTTCATCTATCCCACTCAGTCATGGTACTGCTCTTCAATTCACCTTTATTATTGTGCTGCCATAGGACGATCAGGAAAAACAAAATTTACATACTGAAATTTTAATTTCCTGGAGTCCGTAGACAGCACAAGCTTCCTGCTTATGAATATGTCTTATTGCTATATAAAAAAAATACACTGGCTCCTTGTCTGGTGATCGGCTTTATAGGTTAAATAGTTAATTGTTTAATTGATTTATTGCTAACTAACCTGTCTCTGGTTGTACCTAGGAGACTTTAACCCCTTAAGGACTCAGCCCATTTTGGCCTTAAGGACTCAGACAATTTAATTTTTACGTTTTCATTTTTTCCTCCTCGCCTTCTAAAAATCATAACTCTTTTATATTTTCATCCACAGTCTAGTATGAGGGCTTGTTTTTTGCGCGACCAGTTGTCCTTTGTAATGACATAACTCATTATATCATAAAATGTATGGCGCAACCAAAAAACACTATTTTTGTGGGGAAATTAAAACGAAAAACGCAATTTTGCTAGTTTTGGAAGGTTTCGTTTTCACGCCGTACAATTTATGGTAAAAATGATGTGTGTTCTTTATTCTGAGGGTCAATACAATTAAAATGATACCCATTATTACATACTTTTATATTATTGTTGTGCTTAAAAAAAATCACAAACTTTTTAACCAAATTAGTACGTTTATAATCCCTTTATTTTGATGACCTCTAACTTTTTTATTTTTCCGTATAAGCAGCGGTATGGGGGCTCATTTTTTGTGCTATGATCTGTACTTTTTTTTGATACCACATTTGCATATAAAAAACTTTTAATACATTTTTTATAATTTTTTTTGTAATAAAATGTATTAAAAAAGTAGGAATTTTGGACTTTTTTTTTTTTCGTTCACCCCGTTCACCGTACGAGATCATTAACATTTTATTTTAATAGTTCGGACATTTACGCACGCGGTGATACCAAATATGTCTATAAAAAAAAAATTTTGCACTTTTTGGGGGTAAAATAGGAAAAAACTGACGTTTTACTTTTTTATTGGGGGAGGGGATTTTTCACCTTTTTTTTTACTTTTACTTTTACATTTTTTTTTACACTTGAATAGTCCCCATAGGGGACTATTCATAGCAATACCATGATTGCTAATACTGATCTGTTCTATGTATAGGACATAGAACAGATCAGTATTATCGGTCATCTCCTGCTCTGGTCTGCTCGATCACAGACCAGAGCAGGAGACGCCGGGAGCCGGACGGAGGAAGGAGAGGGGACCTCCGTGCGGCGTTCTGAATGATCGGATCCCCGCAGCAGCGCTGCTGGCGATCCGATCATTAATTCAAATCGTGCACTGCCGCAGATCCCGGCACCTGAGGGGTTAATGGCAGACGCCTGCGAGATCGCGGGCATCGGCCATTGCCGGCTGGTCCCTGGCTGCGATCAGCAGCCGGGATCAGCCGCGCATGACACGGGCATCACTCCGATGCCCGCGGTTATGCACAGGACGTAAATGTACGTCCTGGTGCGTTAAGTACCACCGCACCAGGACGTACATTTACGTCCTGCGTCCTTAAGGGGTTAAAGGGGTACTCGGGTGAAAAACTTTTTTTTTTTTTTACATCAACTGGTGCCAGAAAGTTAAACAGATTTGTAAATTACTTCTTTAAAAAAATCTTAATCCTTCCTGTACTTATTAGCTGCTGAATACTACAGAGGAAATTCTTTTCTTTTTTAAACACAGAGCTCTCTGCTGACATCTCTGTCCATTATAGGAACTGTCCAGAGCAGCATATGTTTGCTATGGGGATTTCCTTTTACTCTGGACAGTTCCTAAAATGGACAGAGATATCCACTGTGCTCATTATGTCAGCAGAGAGCTCTGTGTTCCAAATGGAAAAGAATTTCCACTGTAGTATTCAGCAGCTAATAAGTACAGGAAGGATTAAGATTTTTTAATAGAAGTAATTTACAAATCTGTTTAACTTTCTAGCACCAGTTGATTTAAACAAAACCACAACAAAAAGGTTTTTCACTGGAGTACCCCTTTATTATTGTGGTGCCTACAGTCTCCAGGAAAGTACATTTTTGTTATTTTGGATCAGCAATTTCTGAAATACTCAGACCGGCCCCTTTGGCACCAACATCCATGTCACATTCAAAGTCACTAAAATCCCCATTCTGATGCTCGGTTTGAAGTTGTCTTGACCACGTCTACATGCCTAAATGCACTGAGTTGTTGCCATGTGATTGGATGATTAGTGATTTGTCTTCACAAGCAATTGAACGGGTGTACCTTATAAAGTGGACGGTGAGTGTACTTTGCTACGGTATCCAAAATGAGTTCCTGCTTGTCTACTTGGTGATACATAATAAAAATGAATTAGTTCTGTATATTTACTCAGCCCTAGAAGCGTAAAGCACTGTGATTAAAGGCATTACTAACGCCGGAAACGCGTTGGATGTTTACAGTCTACGGTAAATTTCCCATGGAGCTGGATTGCTTGTTTCTACAACTGTCCTTGAGTGCCCACCAAAACCTGATAGACCCCATAAACCTCTATTCACATAAGATTGTTAGCGTGTCTGGTCAGCATTTATCTAATGCAGGGTGCCTCCAGCTGTTGCAAAACTACAACTCCCAGCATGCCCGGACAGCCAACGGCTGTCCGGGCATGCTGGGAGTTGTAGTTTTGCAACAGCTGGAGGAAACCTTATTGGGGAACCCTGACCTAATGTCTATGGGGGCCTTTATATAACTATTTCCTGTCTTAATTAAGGGCAGTGCATTGTGGGAATGTAGATGTTCAGTCGCATGTCTGACAAAGGGGTCCAGTGGGAGGTCCTTATCTGAGATTGACATCAATCCGTGGTCACAGTCTTGCTGCATAGGTTGTCAATCACTGATTAGGACCGCCCACTGGACTCCTAGGCCCAAACTGAGAGGAGGTTTAAAATAATAAATTATTAGTTATATTAAATTCATTAAACATATACATATATATATATATATATATATATATATATATATAGGGGAATATGCAAATCAGCTCATTACATCCCCTTTTCAGGCGATATTCCCTGGTATCAGCTTAGCTCCAGTTACGGAATATAAAAAGCTAATCGGGATTAATGCCAAGCCAGAACTCTCTCTCCAGAAGGAAAGAGCACCCATGGTGCAGATGGGTGCTCTTTCCTTCTGGAGAGAGAGTTCTGGCTTGGCATTAATCCCGATTAGCTTTTTATATTCCGTAACTGGAGCTAAGCTGATACCAGGGAACATCGCCTGAAAAGGTGATGTAATGAGCTGATTTGCATATTCCCCTACCCAGAATGCCTGCGGAGTGCTTAGTGGCCCTTGAAAGCTCCGTCACACCAGGAGTGGTGAACTCTCCCTGAGTTAAATACTCATCGAGTTTATATATATATATATATATCTACACACGTCTTTTTATTTTACTGCTGTTTTTTTTTACCTTTCCCAGCTTTCCATACGGCCAGAGGCAATGTGTCATAAGTCACATGGTCTCCAAGGGATGTAGCTATACTGTGGTGCTATCTACTCACTTACTGCAGCATAGCCAACCCCCTGGAGACCATGTGACTTATGACAAATTGGCCCTGATTTACTAAGAGTGAAGTGCAGTTTTCTTTTTGTTTGTTTTTTCCCCCACATATTTTTCCCACGGTATTTATTAATGTTTCCTGACGGGAACACGCCCCTTTAATGGTGACCACGCTCCCTTTCCCCACTGGCCACGCCCCTTTGTCTGATTTTCTCAGTAAAATGGAGAGTTGGTTGGATTTTTATCAATTCTGGCGCAAATTCTGGTGCCCAGTGGTCGGACCCCCGCGATCTGCAACTTATCCCTTATCCTTAGGATAGGGGATAAGTTGTTCACCACCTGTTCACAACTGGACTACTCCTTTAAAGGGGTACTCCGCTGCAAGACATTTTATCCCCAATCCAAAGGATAGGGGATAAGATGTCTTCTGACTATTGGAGTCTCGCTGCTGGCAACCCCTCGCTTCCCCCGTCCTGCCCCCCCCACGATCTCACGCAGCACCCAGAGCTCTAAACAAGTGCCGGGTTCCCGCAGCACTAGTCGTGATGTCACAGCCATGCCCCCCCCCCCCCCCATTCATTTCTATTGGAGGGGACATGTCAGCAGCCACGACCCCTCCTATTGACATGAATGGAGGGGGGCGTGGCCGTGATGTCACAATCCCAGCCTTCGGCTCCAAGCATTCTGAACAAAATGTTCAGAACGCTAGAGCACCGTAGTACCCCTTCAGAAATAGGATTACCCCTTAGGAGGGTATGTTCACACTACGGAACTCCCCGCGGAATTCCGCAGTGAACTTAACATTAGTGTGAATGGGTGTTCCGCGAGACCCGTTCAAACTGCAGAATTTCAGCGGTGGACTGAAATTGTTCCGCGCAAAGAAAGAACATGCTCATTCTTTGCGCGGAAGTCTGCGAGCACTGCATAGCTGTCAATGGTGACGGCGCAGTGCCGCGCGGTCCTTCCGCCACCGCCGGCTGCCAGTCTGAATCTCCGCTCGCTGAATTCAGCGAGCGGAGATTCCGTTCACACTCTGTAGTGTGAACATACCCTAAAAGTGGCTGTCGGCTTTGTGCAATCCCTATTTTATTACAAGGGTTCCCCAAAAACAAACTGATCCCGGGATGTTATCAAGTGATCAAGTTGCAATGTAAGGCGTTAGCCAGCAGCAAGAGTTCAGTTTCTCTGCAGCGCCTCCACAGGGGAAACTAAACATTACACTGTTCCCATTGAAATCTCTGGTTTTGTATGTGTAATGGATACAGGAAGGGGTTCCAAAACATGGTGTTCTTTATATGGGATTTAATAAAAGAGGTACTCCGGTGGAAAAACATTTTTTTTAAATCAACTGGTGCCAGAAAGTTAAACAGATTTGTAAATGACTTGTATTAAAAAACTTAATCCTTCCGGTACTTATCAGCTGCTGTATACTACAGAGTAAGTAGTATAGTTCTTTTCTGTTTGTCCACAGTGCTCTCTGCTGACACCTCTGTCTGTATCAGGAACTGTCCAGAGCAGGATAAGTTTGCTATTGGGATTTTCTGCTTCTCTGGACAGTTCCTGTCGTGGACAGAGGTGTCAGCAGAGAGCACTGTGGTCAAACAGAAAATATATTCAAAAAGAAAATATCAGCTGCTGTATGCTCCACAGGAAGTTAAAGGAGAACTCTGGTATGGGTGGGAAAAAACTACTTATCCCCTATCCTAAGCATAGGGAATAAGTGTTAGATTGCGGGGGGGGGGGGGGGGGGGGTTCCGACAGCTGGGGCCCCGGGTCGCTCCTGCTCAATGCAGGAGCCGAGCGTTTTCGACCACAGCCGAAGCTGCGGCCGACACGCCCCCTCCATTCACTTCTATGGCAGGGCTGGAGTGCTGCCTCCTTTAAGTACTGGGAGGATTAAAGGGGTAGTCCAGTGGTGAAAAACTTATCCCCTATCCTAAGGATAGGGGATAAGTTTGAGATCGCGGGGGGTCCGACCGCTGGGGCCCCCTGCGATCTCTCTGTACGGGGCCCCGGCTCTCCGCCGAGATAGCGGGTGTCGACCCCCGCACGAGGCGGCGGCCGACACGCCCCCTCAATACATCTCTATGGCAGAGCCGGAGATTGCCGAAGGCAGCGCTTCGGCTCTGCCATAGACTTGTATTGAGGGGGCGTGTCGGCCGCCGCCTCGTGCGGAGGTCGACACGCCCCCTTCCAGCGGGCTGTCGGGGCTCCGTACAGGAGATCGCGGGGGGCCCCAGGGGTCGGACCCCCCGCGATCTGCAACTTATCCTCTATCCTTAGGATAGGGGATAAGTTGCTCACCACTGAATCACCACTGGACTACTCCTTTAAGATTTTTGAATAGAAGCAATTTACAAATCTGTTTAACTTTCTGGCACCATTTGATTTAAAAAAAAATAAATAAATAAAAAAATGATTTCCACTGGAGTACCCCTTAATGGGGTTTCCCAGGTTGGCACTGTTCTCCTTGGCACCCATGAGGGTGGTAAGGCAGTGAATTAGTGTGTAGCCGGCCCTGACCTCATAACAAGCCTCTATGGAAAGTGAAATGATCACGTGATCTACTACTAATGTCTGTCAGCACCGTGATCACATGTCTGCGCGCACGCTCCATGTTACAGTCAAGCCGAGTTCAGTAAAATGTTATGTAATCCTCCACGACTACGAAATACGGGAATATATTGCCACAGGGATCAGCCTGGGAGACAACTATGGGAACTGTAGTGGCGGCCATATTGGTTGTGCCCAGTCATTGCTCGGCATCATTCGTTTCGTCTAGACCAGTGGTCTCCAAACTGTGGCCCTCCAGTTGTTGCAAAACTACAACGCCCAGCATGCCCGGACCGGGGATAAGGGATAAGATGTCTGATCGCGGGGGTCCCGCCGCTGGGGACCCCTGCAATATAGCATGCGGCACCCACCTGTTTCTGCTCCGGAAGCGCTGGAGGGTCTGGGTCCTGACCACCGGAACGGAAGATCGTGATGTCACGACTCCTCCCCTGTGTGACGTCATGTCCCATCCCCTCAATGCAAGTCTATGGGAGGGGGCGTCACGCCCCCTCCCATAGACTTGCATTGAGGGGATGGGGCTTGATGTCACACGGGGGCGGAGTCATGACGTCACAGACTTCCGTTACGGTGGTCAGGACCCAGACCCTCCAGCGCTTCCGGAGCAGAAACAGGTGGGTGCCGCATGCTATATTGCGGGGTACCCCTTTAAGGCAATGATAAATGTCGGACACAGTTTTGAATGTTGTGGGGGTCGGCCACGCTGGCCACTGGAGTACCCCATTAAGATGGGAAGGCTGGGCTGGGATTGGTTGTTGTGGGCAACATTGCTCCAGTTTTTCTCACACTGTGTCATAGATCTGTGGGTTTTTTTTTTTTTTTTTTTTACTTGGTGTTTTTGTAAATAAAAAAAACAAAACCCAGGCAAACAAAAAAAAAAACACCCCAAAAGCACTATACCGCCCTATGGCATTTTTTTGCTTGACAAAAACACTGCGCCCAAATGTTTGCTGGGAGAGAATAGGGAAATATATAACACCTAACCCACTTGGCTTTTTCCTTCCTCTTTTTTTTTTTACCCTTTTGAAGCATTTTTAGGCTCAGTTTTCCAAAATCGCAAAGGGTGTAATGGGTGTGTTAAGGAGATCTTGGCATTTTTTCCTGTAAAGGGGGGGGGGGGGAACTGAAATAAATGTGTATTTCAAGTTTGGATATTTTTTTTCTGCTACGGTATTTATTTTCCCAAACGTGTTAATATAAATCATTGAGTCACCTGATAAGTCACATGAATGAATCACATGACTTGTAATGTTAGAAAAAAAAGAAATATTCCTCAAACACCATTTTTTAAAAGACGCCACTGTGGTGTCCCGGTACCGTATTGCATACTGTACCTTGTATGGTGGTCCCCAAAGTCAGAGTTACTACGTTCAGGTAGGGTCCCCCAGGTGGGACAGCCCCTAGTCACCTCCTCCTTCTCTAATTTCATAATGTTATTATGTACATATTAATAATGTGTATATTTAATATAGTGTATATTAGTCTACTTACCTTGGTAACATCGCAGGACCTTCGGTCATGTGACCATGTTAATTCCTCTATGGTATGTTGGAGGACCTTTGGAGGTCCTTGGGTCACATGTTTACCCATAACTCTCTGTACAGAAGATTGACAGTTGTTATGGACCAATCCGCTTTAGTCCAGCCCCTGCCCATATAAGGGAGCTGTAGCCCATTATCGCCCTCTTGGGTTGCTGCTCTCGTGGATGCCGGACTAGCAGGACGGATCTGCGCAACTTTCAATGAGAAGCTAGGCCAGAAACCTGCCGGCCTCAGGCTAAACTAAACTGTGAGTTAAAATCTCAATCCCCGCTAAAGCTAGCGTGATTACTGGACCGAATCTAAACCCCTAAATCCAGTGGATCACCGCAACAATTATCTTCCTAAGCTCAATATACTCACGAGGTCCCAACCACTTGTCAAGCTCTAATAGACTTTGTTGTATGGACTGTTCCTGTTCATTATTGCCTAAAATCTTCAGTAAAAGTTCCGACAAGTTTCTGCAAATCTCTGGTTGTGGACAATCAGTTATTTTCCTTTCTCCCTATCGCTCTTGGGAAGGGTGGCGGTAGGACAAACATACAGAAAATAGCCCTCACCCTGGCATCACGAATCGAAAGGGTTAAGCAAGCACCCTCAGTAACCGCACAGCTACACTCCCATATACCCTACTCCCCCCCAGGCTATCACACCACAAAAACTGCATCAGAAAAAAATGCCATGTGCCCTCCAGCAAATACGGCACGTGTGACCCTACCCTTATGGTGGACTTCCCTAGTAACTTCAATGCAGGTCCACAGCAAATTTGGGCAACGTTAGGCTACGTTCACCCCAGCAGATGTATCTGCTAAGGAAATCTCGATTCCAGAGTCAGCATACAAATGCATTGCCGTCTATGAGAGCAGAGCACCGGCAGAACATGCCAGCGATAGGACTGCTTGGAAATGCAGCGTCTCATAGACGGCAATGCATTTCTATGCTGACTCTGGAATTGGGATTTCGGTAGCAGATACATCTGCTGGGGAAATTCAGCCATGTGAACATACCCTTTGGCCATGTTCACATGGCAGAATTTCCTCATGGATTTCCGCATTTAAATCCGCATGGAAATTCTGCATGTGTTTCAAGCCAATTCACTTCAATGGGATTCCGTAGTTCGATAACACAGCAGAATTTTCGCTGTGGTGGTTCTGCAGCTAAAATTATGCATTCCCCATAATCCCCATATCTTAGGCCATGTTCAGATGGCAGAAATTTTGCATAGATGCGTGAATTCCACGGCTGCATTAATTTTGCCGCCATTCTGCACCAAATCTGCATTTAGCAGAATAAAAAGTCTGCAAAAATATAAGACATGACATATTTATGCAGAACACGGAATGTGGAATTTTAGCTGCGAAACATCTGCAGCCAAAATTCTGCTGTGTGAATGGGACTGCGGAATCACAATGAAGTGAATAGACTTGAAACATGTGCAGAATTTCCATTAGGATTTTAATGCGGAAATCCATTCAGTAATGCAGAAGCCCATTGAAATCGTGAATTCTGCAGAAATTTTGATTGAAAGATGTGGAATTCCGGATGAATTAATGCAGCTGCGGAATTCAGGCATCTATGCTAAATTTCTGCCGTCTAAACATGTGACTGGGGAGATTTATCAAAACCTGTGCAGAGTTAGAGTGGTGCAGTTGCCCATGGCAACCAATCAGACTTAACGGCCCAGGACGTACCGGTGCGTCCTGAGTCCTCTCCCTTTCTATAACTTGGGGCCATGGTGTGGCCCCGCATCATAGCAGGTCCGGCCCGGCCTCTAACAATGGCCAAGACCCGGGGCTAATAGCGCCCGGCACTGATTGCGGTGCCGCGCTATTAACCCTTTAGATGCTGCGTTCAAAGTTGATCGCTGCGTCCAAAGTGAAAGTAAACTACTCCCGGCTAGCTCAGTGGACTGTTCGGGACCGCTGTGGCGAAATTGCGGCGTCCCGAACAACTGGAGGAAACGTGGAGGATCCCCTACCTTCCTCTTGCGGGTCCGATCGCCGAATGACTGCTCCGTGCCTGAGATCCAGGCATGAGCAGTCAAGCGGCAGAATCATTGATCAATGGTTTCCTATGAGAAACCATTGATCAATGTAAAAGATCAGTGTGTGCAGTGTTATAGGTCCCTATGGGAGCTATAACATTGCAAAAAAAATATAATAATTTAAGTTAATAAAGATCATTTAACCCCTTCCCTAATAAATTAACAATCACAGTGTAAATAAAAATAAACATATGTGGTATCGCCATGTGTGGAAATGTCCGAATTATAAAAATATATATATATACGCGCAAAAACATTCCAAAGTCCAAAATCGCGTATTTATGGTCACTTTTTAAATGATGAAAAAATGAATAAAAAGCGATCGAAAAGTCCAATCAACACAAAAATGGTAACACTAGAAACTTCAGATCACGGCACAATAAATGAGCCCTCATACCGCCCCATATGCGGAAAAATAAAAAGTTATAGGGGTCAGAAGAGGGCAATTTAAACGTATACATTTTCCTGCATGTAGTTATGTTTTTCCCAGAAGTCCGACAAAATCAAACCTATATAAGGCTGCATTCACACTTCGTTTTTACATTACGGGTGCCGGATCCTGCTGGGGGAGGGGCAAACCGGGCTCTCCCGTACCCCAGCCGGACCAGCGCTGAACTCCATTTACTTTAATGAGCCGACCGAACGGTGACTCCGGTCGGCTCATTTTTGACCTGTATCCGGTTTTGTGACTGGACCTAAAACTGTAGTATACTATGGTTTTAGGTCCGGTCAGGAAACCGCATATGGGTCAAAAATGAGCCCACCGGAGTCACCGTTTGACTTCGGTCGGCTCATTAAAGTAAATGGAGTTCAGCGCTGGTCCGGCTGGGGTACGGGAGAGCCCTGTTTGCCCCTCCCCCAGCCGGATCCGGCACCCGTAATGTAAAAACGAAGTGTGAATGCAGCCTAAGTAGGGTATCATTTTAATCGTATGGACCTACAGAATAAAGCGAAGGTGTCATTTTTACCTAAAGTGTGCTGCGTAGAAACGGAATCCCCCAAAAGTTACAAAATTGTTTTTTTTCTTCAATTTTGTCGCACAATGATTTTTTTTTTCCGTTTCGCCGTAGATTTTTGGGGTAAAATGACTGATGTCATTACAAAGTAGAATTGGTGGTACAAAAAAATAAGCCATCTTATGGATTTTTAGGTGCAAAATTGAAAGAGTTATGTTTTTTACAGGTAAGGAGGAAAAAACGAAAGTGCATATTTCCCCCCGGGGATTTCAGCACAGAAATGCTGCAGATTTTCCATCCCCTTTCAATACCAAACTCCAGAACAAATCCGAGGCTGCAGCTATCAGCCAAAATTGATGTCATGTGTCAGTTTTCTTCCTGTCTACAAATTTCATTCATTAGCTTCCCCCCCTGTGTGGTTCCCTTAAGGGGCGTGGTTACGGCAGTAACGGGGGTGGTCTTAGAACGTTGCCCGGTGGATGGGCGTGGTCACTTGGATAGAATTACATTCTGTGGGCGTGCGCATCCTCCTGTCCGCCCCGCCCCCTGGCTCAGTAAGGATTAGCCGGCTGAGGTGTCTTGAGTCCCGGCCACAATGAACTTCATCCTCCGGAGGCTGCTGAGCGGGGGCAGAGCCGTGTACCCGGCCGGGACACCGAGTGTGCACTACAGCTCTGGTGAGTGGGCATCCCCGCCTGTGTGCGCCTACCGGGAAACTTCCTGAAAACTTCCCAAAACTTTACATCCCCCCTTCCCCCCTTCATACATATTGTATTTGTGTATATTACAGCTTATTGCACGTTGTTTGTCAAGGTTTCCCAACCAGGGTGCCTCCAGCTGTTGCAAAACTACAACTCCCAGCATGCCCAGACAGCCTTTGGCTGTCTGGGCATGCTGGGAGTTGTAGTTTTGCAACAGCTGGAAAGAAGTTAGTTGGGATTATTCATTTAGGCTAGTGCCTTTGGCTGTCTGGGCATGCTGGGAGTTGTAGTTGTGCAACAGCTTGGAAGAAGCTAGTTGGGGATCATTCATTTAGGTTAGTGCCTTTGGCTGTCTGGGCATGCTGGGAGTTGTAGTTTTGCAACAGCTGGAAAGAAGTTAGTTGGGATTATTCATTTAGGCTAGTGCCTTTGGCTGTCTGGGCATGCTGGGAGTTGTAGTTTTGCAACAGCTGGAAAGAAGTTAGTTGGGGATCATTCATTTAGGCTAGTGCCTTTGGCTGTCTGGGCATGCTGGGAGTTGTAGTTGTGCAACAGCTTGCAAGAAGTTAGTTGGGATTATTCATTTAGGCTAGTGCCTTTGGCTGTCTGGGCATGCTGGGAGTTGTAGTTTTGCAACAGCTGGAAAGAAGTTAGTTGGGATTATTCATTTAGGCTAGTGCCTTTGGCTGTCTGGGCATGCTGGGAGTTGTAGTTGTGCAACAGCTTGGAAGAAGCTAGTTGGGGATCATTCATTTAGGTTAGTGCCTTTGGCTGTCTGGGCATGCTGGGAGTTGTAGTTTTGCAACAGCTGGAAAGAAGCAAATTGTGGACCATTCATTAAGATTAGTGCTTCCCAAACAGGGAAACTATAACTCCCAGCATGCCCAAGACTGGGGCATGCTGTGAGTTGTAGGTTTGCAATAGCTGGAGGCACCCTGGTCGGGAAACGCTCATATATAGACCAGTAAAGTGCTGGGAGTTTATCAACCACCTATCTATTAGTATAAAGGAGATTTGATACAGTCATGGCATGCTGGGAGTTGTAGTTCTGAAAGTCAAAAACAGCCACAGGTGGGGGAAACACTGGTTAATCAGCACAGAGGTGCCTGGAGACTGTCAGAGCATGCTGAGAGTTGTAGTTGTGCAGCAGCTGGAGAGTCACATCTTCAGTAATAAACCCATCAATCACGATAGAGATGGTCAGGGCATGCTGGGGGTTGTAGTCGTGCAACAACTGGAGGCGCACTGGTTGTGAAGCACTGAGATATATACACCAGTAAAGTGCTGGGAGTTGTAGTTCAGCAACAGTCACAGGATGGGGAACCCTCAATCTAGCAATGTAAAGGAGATTAGATATTGTCATAGCATGCTGGGAGTTGTAGTTCTGGAACAGCCAGGCAGCCACAGGTTTGGGAAAACACTAGTCAATCAAGACAGAGGGGACTGTCGGGGCATGCTGGGAGTTGTAGTTTCGCCACAAATTGGGGGTGACAAAATGGTGACGCAGGGCGACACCTATTTTTGTAATTTTGCAGTGGAACTACAACTCCCAGCGTGCCCTGACAGCAGGGCTCAAGTCCTGCAGGAACGCACGGGAACAGAGTTCCTGCACTTTTTCCAGAGCAGGAACACTGTTCCCATTTGCAGGAGTCCTGCAGGACCAGCCCTTGTGTGGAAATCATGGGTGAGTTCCCACACTTTTTTTCCCCAGGACTTGACCCCTGCCTGACAGTCCCCTCTGTCCTGATACTAGTGTTTTCCCAAACCTGTGGCTGCCTGGCTGTTGCTGAACTACAACTCCCAGCACTTTACTGGTGTGTATATATCTCAGCGCTTCCCAAACAGTGCGCCTCCAGCTGTTGTACGACTAAAACCCCCAGCATTCCCTGACCATCTCTATACTGATTGATGGGTGGTTACTCTAGATGTGACTCTCCAGCTGCTGCACAACTACAACTCCCAGCATGTCAGCTGACAGGGCTCCAGGTGTTTTATATGCTCGTGTTGTGCATCTCCATCCTGAGCACATGTGGAAGACCCAGCGTCACATTATCTGTCCCCACCACCCGCCTGCGGTGACACACCCCGCCCCCTCCCTACACCCCACGGGGTCACTATGCCTGCTCATCCATCATGTGCAGTGTACACACACAGTGGGCCATTCATTAGCCGGGCCCCCGGGCTCCTCATTAATTACTGGTAATTAGTGACTGCTGATTGGCCGGAGACTCTCAATCCAATTATGAATGAAAAGCCGTAATTGCTTGTAGGATGAAACCTGCTGAGAGAGTGCCGGAAAATATTAACCTCCGGATGTCCAGGAGACGTACAGTCATACAATTCAATACGTTTTACATAGACACAATAAGGTTAGAAAAAAAAGATACGATTTAATCAGTGTTTATGTATCTGGACGAATAATCGTCGTCAAACACAATTTTTATTTTTTTTTTCCCCCTGGAAAAAAAAAAAAAAAAAAATAGGGTGAAAACAAAAAAGGACCAAAACGGGTGCATGTGTTGGATGCATTTTGTAGGATTTTCGGGGTTAAAATAGTTGTCGGATTCAAAAAATCGCGATTTGAGTTTGACCTTAGTTTTCTAGGAAAGCAAGAGGGCTGCTTTAAAGGGGTACTCCACCCTTAGACATGTTATCCCCTATCCAAAGGATAGAGGATAAGATGTCCAATCGCAGGGGTCCCGCCGGTGGGGACCCCCGCGATCTCCCTGCTGCACTCAATATTGGTTTAGAGCCTTGGGTGCAACGCCCGAGGCTCGTGATGTCACGGCCACGCCCCTCAATGCAAGTCTATGGGAGGGGGCGTGACAGCCATTACACCCACTCCCATAGACTTGCATTGAGGGGGCGTGGCCGTGACGTCATGAGCCTCCGCATCGCCATTGCGAAGTTTGCTCTGTGCACTGGATGTCTGGGGTGCCGCAACCGAGGATGTCTGGGACCCCCGCCATCAGACATCTTATCCCCTACCCTTTGAATAGGGGATACGATGTCTAGAGGTGGGGTACCCCTTTAATAACGTCATCCTTATGACTTGTACCCAGCTTTCCCATAGTCCTGAATATCACTCTTGCTCAGTAATGCAGTTATACAATTGGATGGATCTTTGCCTAACTAGGCAGATCTACAATTCAGGACTCTTGGAAAGTTGGGAGATAATAACCTAAAGACGCTAACTCAGGATTATAACTTGTCATCTAGCCATAAGGATCTCCCTAGCGATCAGGAGAGTGGAGGTCCCTTTAAAAGGGTACTCGGGTGGAAAACTTTTTTTTATTTATTTATATATTTTTTTTTTTTAAATGAACTGGTGCCAGAAAGTTAAACAGATTTGTAAATGACTTCTATTCAAAAATCTTTACCCTTCCAGTACTTATTAGCAGCTGTTTGCTACAGAGGAAATTCTTTTCTTTTTGAATTTCTTTTTTGTCTTGTCCACAGTGCTCTCTGCTGACACCTGATGCCCGTATCAGGAACTGTCCAGAGCAGGAGAAGATCCCCCATAGCAAACCTATGCTGCTCTTGACGGTTCCTGACACGGACAGAGGTGTCAGCAGAGAGCACTGTGGACAAGAAAAAAAGAAGTTCAAAAAGAAAATAATTTCCTCTGTAGCATACAGCTGCTAATAAGTACTGAAAGGATTGAGATTTTTAAATAGAAGTCATTTACAAATCTGTTTAACTTTCTGGCACCAGTTCATTAAAAAAAAAATTCCACTGGAGTACCCCTTTAAGCCTGTGGAGCAGCACGCACTTGACCGCCACTCCATTCACAAGATAGACTGCTAAAGATAGCTGAGTGCTGTATTATAGTAAATGGAGCAATGGCCGAGCATCCTCACTGCTGCTCCAGTCACTCCGGAGGGGAGGGGGATTTGGCTGAGTAGAGACCTCCGTTCTTG